>NC_137782.1:44924672-45064672 GCF_963455305.1 Plecotus auritus
CACGAAATTCGTGCACATTAAAAGGGGAATAATTAGAGGAAATAATTTAATATTGCTATTTGCCCTTTCTCTATAAAAATGTCAGAGATGAAAGAAAATTAGTAAAATATATATGAAAACCTTCCTCCTGTCAGAGTCTAGGGCTCACCACAGGACTCAGAGTCAAGTCTCCACCCCCCAACATACACCTCAAAATCGCATGAGACCCAGACCCGGCTGCCCCCCCGCCCCCATTGGGCTAGATCCAGACCTGGCCAGTCCCACCCTTGTCAAGCCCTGCTGGGCAGGGGGCATAGCCTCAGGTCCCCTGGCCCGGCGCCAGGATGGGGTGTGTGGCCTGAGGTCTCCCAGCCCAGCACTGAGGGTGCACCTTGAGGTCTCCCGTCAAGCCCTGGCTGGGTGGGGGGCATGGCCTGAGGTCCCCTGTCAAGCCCAGCCAGGCAGGGGGGTGCAGCCACAGGTCCCCTGGCCTGGTGCTGGGGCGGGGGGCACATCCTGAGGTCCCCTGTCAAGCCCTGCTGGTCTGGGGGTGCGGTCTGAGGTACCCCGGCTTGGTGCCGGGGTGGGGGGCACAGCCTGAAGTCCCGTCAAGTCCCACCTGGTGGGGGGCGCAGCCTGAGGTCCCCCAGCCTGGCGCTAGGGCAGGGGGAGCAGCCTGAGGTCCCCTAGCCCAGCACCAGGACAGGAAGCGCACCTTGAAGTCCCCCATCAAGCCCCACCAGGTGTGTGTGCAGCCTGAAGTCCCCTATCAAGTCCCACCAGGTGGGGGGCGTGGCCTGAGGTCCCTCGTCCCCCGACCTGGCGCTGGGAGCAGCCTGAGTGAGGTTCCCTAGCCCAGCACCAGGACAGGAAGTGCACCTTGAGGTCCCCTGTCAAGTCCCACAAGGACAGGGGAGGGTAGCCTCAGGTCCCTGCTGATTGCTCGTTAAGGCTCCTTATGGGAACTTGGTCTCAGCTGTGGGTGCATCCATCTTTGTGACAGAGTGATGGTCAATTAGCATATTCCCTCTTTATTTTATAGGATGATATGCCTTAGTATATGCTACAAACGGCCAAGTTCCTTTGGCTTCACGTTTATGTTACTATATGCAAGTGTATATTTTGCAGTCAGTCCGATGGTCTGAAATGCACTCCTACACCTTTCTTCATGCTTCAGTCAATTTACTATTTCATTGTGTAATATCCTCAAGAAAAATCTTGTTTAATACTGTACAACCCAACAATATGCAAACAATAATGACACTATCACTGAAAGAAAAATCTATAGTTTCTGTAAATTTCAGCACTAGAAAAGTTTTACAGCAATATCCTTCAGACTAAAAAAACAATATTCATTGTTCATTAAACTCTGACTTGGTTTTTATGTATGGAGTGGGCAAAAGTAGGTTAAAAAGGATAATAAAAACAATAATTAATTAATTAATAATACTAGAACAGACTCTGTGTTCAGTGTACTCACAACTGCAAACTTACTTTTGCCCATGTCTGTAGTCTACTTCATCAATAAGCACCTTTAAGGGGGGAGGATTTATACCTTACCAGCAGTTACTAAGATTAAAAGTGCTGAGAGGGTAGGAAGCATTACATGCACTGCTAACAGAGATCACCTGTGAAAAAGCGTAGCTCTACCAGAGAACTAAGGAGCCCTAGCTTCCTTTTACCAAAGAAGGATACAGAAATTACAAACTCTGTGGGTGCAGTTCATTTTTAATTGCCACCATTTTGAATAGCTAGATGATCTAGGGCAAGTCTCTATGAAACTGTTCTCACATCTAAAACATTTAAAAGGTTCCCTTTAAAATCCAAAATTCTTCATTATTCTGCAATAAGCTACCTGATGTTAGGGCAAATTAAATATAGCAAGCTGCTGACATTTGCAAGGCATATGAACTGAGACCTTTAGAAACCCCTATAGAACATACGTTCCCTCCTTAAAGGTGGTAAAGTATTTTTTTTAAATAGTGACCCCCTTTACACTCTTAGTGATTCTATAAATATAGTCTAAAATCTTTAATATAGTTATGAATTCTTTTAATAAGAAAAAAAAAAACACCCTGTACTCTTATTTCAGAGCATCCTTACTGTAAGTAACATTAACCTAAGTCTCCACAACCCAAACCATAATAACGAAGGCAGCACCTGCCAGAGCACATGTGTGGAGACAGTCGCACCCCCCCCCCCTTGACAGCAGTAGCTAGGCGATCACTACCCAGTCGTGCTTTGAACACTCTGGTGGGGCCTGGGTATCAGTCAGCAGAAAAAGACAATTGAAACCAGTGGTAGAAACTATCAGAAAAGTAACTCTAAGGCAGAGTATAGTCAGTTAAAATGGGGCATATGAAAAGAAAGCTATCTCTCACTCCAAGTCACAACCTTCATCTTGGGATTAAAAGTCTCTGTCTCCGAGGACAGAGCTCATACAGACATTTCTCAGGCTGGAGCCTGATCTAGACTCACAAGATGCGAAGTCAGTCATCTGCTGCCTGGAACCCTGGTGTGCATGTTCCTTCCTGAGACATGACTTTCTGTAATGGCATCTTCTCCATCTGTGAGGAACACATGTTGGCTTCATTACCCTTCTCCCCTAAGAATTTCCTCATTTTGAAGAAATGTTTCTCTATGACATGGGCAGTGGAGGGTCCCTACAACATCAACTTCACATTATGCAAAGAAAAACACTTCCTAAAGTTTCCAAATCAAAGTTTTCTCAAAATTAAAATGAATAAAACAGCCAAATAAGCTAACAGTTCACCACTGTTATTTCTGATAACATTTTAAATAATACCAATTTTCTAACAAATGACATTTTTGTTGCAAATGTCTTCCATTTATGGAGAGCCATCTCTTCAACATGCAGACCAGTGTTCTCCTTCACTCAGTGGGGCTCTTTCTGTATCAGCCAGAGACCCAAATCAAAGTAATAAACACCATCTTTTCTTTGTTTCACATTAAGCATATGATGAGGGCCATTTAAACAGGGAAATCATGGTCTTATTACATAAATCTCCAGGCACAAAATTGGGTAAAAAATAATATTTGGTTATCATTTGTCCAACTGAGACTCCGTTTTATTTTATTTGTCCATTCAATAATATAATGAATGTCTGTGAACTTACCATCAGACATGAAAACTAGAACATTACATTCCAGGTGTTAATTTAGCTCAACTTTGTATTTCCAGCTAAGAATGATTACATTCTCTGATTTTTTTTCATTCTCTGTTTTCATCAACTCCAACAGTTAGATCTGTTGGATTAAACAGTTTTGATTTTAATCACGTCTTCCGAGGCATTAGATACTTTTGACAAGCAGAGCACAGTAAATAAAGCTGTGCTGAGACTTGAAGGTTGAGTGCTATCACCAGCTAAGTAAGTTAAGAGCCTGACTCAGTAGTCTCTGAGCATGTCTGATTCAATACAGAATTTCCACAGAAATTTAATTGTCTCATCATTCAGACATCAACTATATTATGAACAGTAAATCGCACTGTACAAGTAAAAGAGCTCCATGTACAGAGAGATTTTCATTGATCTGATGAGGAATCCACAGCTGCTTTTTTTGTTGTTGTTGCTGTTTTTTCCTTCTTGTGATAAGAATTTTTTTTTATTATTTGAAGTATTACAAATAGTAGTACATATGTCTCCTTTTTTTTTCCCCATTGACCTCCCCCCCAGCCTCCCCTACCCCCCCAGTACGTGGCTTTACCGCCCCCCCACCCCAGTGTCTTGTATCCACTGGTTATGCTTATATGCATGCGTACAAGTCCTTCAGTTGAACTCTTACAGCCCACCCCCCCCAACCTCCCCTGCCTTCCTGCTGTAGTTTGACAGTCTGTTCAATGCTTCTTTGCCTCTGTATCTATTTTTCCCCCATTTCTTTCCTTTAAAAAATCTTGCCTCTGCAGACTAGAAATAAACATATAATAACAAAAAATGTTTGAGTCCCAATTTCAATGTCCAACAGTTCGGAGTCCCCGTTTCAATGTCAAACAGTTCCTTATGTGTACATGTCAGCAATGATATCTGGATGGTGGGCACATGGTGGCAATGCAGGTCCGACCCTCTCTGGTTTGGTCCTAGACAACCTGCTGACGGCTAGCGTGGCAAGGCATTGTCAGCGTCTTCCATCTCTGGACTGTTTCTCCTCTTGTCTTCGTGGTTGGAGCAGACCTGTCAATTCCTCTCTGTTGCAGGAATCCACATCAGGAGAGAACTTGGGGGTCAACAGAGGTGGGGCACAGACCCTCACCACCCCAACCTTGCAGGGGCCTGAACCCTCACCCCATCTGAGGGAGGTCTCCTGCCCCCATGGCTGCTTTGCTTCCTACGCACAGTCAGATCGGGGCACAGGTGACAGACAGTGACTTGGCCCAGCTCAGATTGGGACCCAGGTAACAGACAGAGACTTGGCCGACAGCAGCTGCCCTATATCTAAATCCAGCCTAGCACCAGGAATGCTCAGGGCCTACTCAAGAATGCAAATAATCCTTTCCACTAATATTTACGGGGTAAATTAAGATTGTTGGTAGAGTATTAAATTTGACAGTAAAATAATAATCAAGTTTTCAGATTAATTTAAATAGGCTAATTGAAATAAGAGAATATTCAAGAAAATTTAATTGTACTGGACAAAAAGCTGTTCCTAAAGTGGTAACTAAAATTTCTATTGGTAGTTCATCTCATGGTAAAATTCCTGAACATGCAATGAAACTAAAGCAGTCATATTTTTGTGCAAAAAAATAAAATTTAAAGTTATCAAGACTGCATTATAAAATTTACAAAAGCTTCCATTAATCAAAAAAAGAGGGGATAGTAGGGTAATATCATGTAAGGAAAAATATCCTATAAGTAAATTACATCTAGAAAATTTTTACTTTACAAAATTAATTTTCATTTGTAATGCTAACAGCAAGACACCCATGAAAAACACACATGGTGTCTAAATAAGACAAAGGAAAATCGTTTGGGCAAAAATAAAAAGGATCCCAAATCAATTATATAGAAAAGATTCCTTTATTAACTTTTGGTCGAGAATATGTTTGTATATTTTCAGAAAGCAACTCCAAGTCCACAGCTTCTTTGAGAAAGATGCCCCACCTCTGATGTGGTCTTTGGGGCCCTCCAGATTCAAACAGAGCACTTAAGCTTTTACTGGTTTTACATGACTATGTTCTATGTTCTATGCAAGCTTTTTTTCTTCTGTTTGATCAAAAGAGGGATCTCAAGAATTCACTGAAACTTAGAAACATGTTCATTGAGTGCTTTTACTATGAGTACTTATCCTATATAATAAAAGCCTAATATGCAAATTGTCCCCTTGACCGGGAGTTCCGCTGGGAGTTCGACAGCTCAACCAGTCACTATGACGCGCACTGACCACCAGGGAGCAGATGTTCCGACCAGCAGGTTAGCTTGCTGGGGGCGCTGGTGGGCTGGACTGGAAAGTGAGGTGTGAGGTGAGAGCCATCAGGAAGCTCCCAGGGTTTGGCCTGAGCCCTGGGCAAAGGGAGGTGGGGCAGGAGCCAGGAGGGACTGGGTGGCGCAGGAGGCTGCTATGCATGATCCAAGAGCCGTGGACTGCACAGCCCTTGGCAGCCAGTGGTGTTCTCAGTGCACAATTTATAATCTTCAGAGCTGCCTCTTTTTATTTGTTAAATTTCACTAACTACACCAGGAGAGTGGGTAGCACCATTATGGGGAGACGGGCCAGGCACGCCTGCCCGAGGCCAAGAGGCAGCCTCGGGCTCCCAGGGATGCAGCAGAGAGGGTGGCAGGGCTGAGTCAGAGAAACCGAGTCCAAAACTTGAAAGGAAGCAGGAGGCAGTGAGGGGCAGAGGACGACAGCTGCGCAGGGGCCTAGAAAAGCTGCTGGGTGGGGGTATCCAAGGAGCCTGGTGCCTCTCCCATGGGACAGGCTCCACGTCCCTCCCTCCTCCTCCCCGTGACCTGTCACCCCAGCTCTCCTCCGAGGCCCTGCCTGGGCTGGCCACACAGATGCTTTGACCAGTAGGTTAGCTTGCTGCTGGGGTCCAGCCAATCGGGACTGGGTGAGATGGGGCCAGACATGCCCTGGAGCCCTACTGCAGTCCCTCCTGTGATCCTTCCCTGGCTACTGACCCTGATCAGACCCAATCAGGACTGGGCAAGATGGCCCTGATAGGCCCTGATCGCCGGCCAGGCAGAGGGACCCTACCCATGCACAAATTCGTGCACTGGGCCTCCAGTAAATAATATTAGGAAAATTCTTTTGTTAAAGTGTTTCCTCATCTTCCAAATCAGATTATCATATGACCAATATATTTTTTCAAAAGGCAAAGGCATAAATTTGAAAAGATATGAAATTCAGCAATAAGTCTGTATCTTTCTATGTGCCAAAAATATATGGTATATGCCTGTTATCTATATCTATATATATAAAAGCCTAAGTGACCAGTGATCAGCTACTGGCCAACTGGCTGGTAGCTATGACATGCACTGGCCACCAGGGGGCAGACGCTCAACAGAGCTGCCAAGCTACAGCAACTTTGCAGAGTGCCCTTTCGCACTCTGGGACTCCTCGGGGGATATCGGACTGCCGGTTTCGGCCCAATCCCCACAGGCCAGGCTGAGGGACTCCACCTGGGCCTCTAATATAACTATAAATATAAGATGAGGAAAAGACAGTGTGAACACCACAATGCACTGTGAGAATGAATGGGGAAATTATTGTTTTATAATTAGCTACAAAGAAAAATTGTGTCTAATTTAAATAAAAAATTTTATATGTGTGTTCTACTGAACCTGCTATACTGAATCTGCTGTTTCCCATAATTCTTTGCTCTACCAGACTAGCATGAAATGAGGGCACAGATAATATGCATACCTTAGCATCAAAACACTAATGTTTTCACCTAAAAACAAGCACTCTGTTAATTATAAATGCTATGTATATAGTATAATTTTCTGTATTTGTATAACTATCAGTTCATGTCCCCTTCACCAAACCCTGAGAAACGAGAACAGGTGTCCTCTTCAGCATCACAGATGAGAGGGGAGGCCACATGGACACAGAGAGTGTACTCGAGGTTGACCCCAGTAAGAAGCAGGACATTACAGTTATGTAGAACTTCACTAACCTGCAAGACCTTTCTCATAATGCAATCATAAATCATATACTTAGACCAGCTAAGAAGAAATCCATTCAAAAGAGTTCCAATGCAGATTCCATATCTTAAATCTATGAATATTCACAAGTGCTGATTACCCTCTGGAAAGCTGAGACAGAGAAGAAACTATCTACTATAGAGACAGAGCGTACACATTCACAAAAGGAAAACAAAACAATGTGCTAAGAGGAAAGGACATCATGCTTCTGGGTAAGAAGTGATTGTCTAGACTGGAAATCTAGGAAGGGCTTTCCACAGTGAGACAAAATCTGGGCCTTGAAAGAAAGTACCCACTGACCCCGGCCGACAGACTGGTGGTGTGGCTTCCAGCAGAAACTGAGTGGAAATACTAACAGGGATGCTGAGACAGAAATCACACTATACAAGGCTATGTCCAGGAAATCATTATCACAAAACAAGGAAGAACTGGATTATATTAAAACTCAATGGAAATGATTACCTCCCAGAAAAGCGGATCTCTATTTTAACATCATATGCTAGAAATAGCTCTAAGTAGAATAAGGTTGATTCATACTAAATTACCAATATTTGACTGTTTTTAACCTAAGTGTTGATTTCATCTAACTCAACATTAGGAGGTGCTAATATCTCAGTAAATATCAATTGTTGTCATAATTCTTTAGAAAGGAATAAAGAATTAGCTAACATATAAGATGGTCATTTTGTCTTAAGATTAACTCAAGATCCACATATCTCCTACAGAATGTCACTGCCTATTTTCTCCTGTGGGTAGTAAGAATGAGAGTAGCACCATATTTTGGCCCTTTGTTTTAAGCTCACAATTAATTACACAAGTGACACTAGGACTAAAAAATGGGGGAGGAAATACCTTAGAGAATAACCTATATAAGTACTTGGTTTTTCCTTTTAGAGTTCTGTAGTATAATAAAATGTAAACATCTTGTTTCTCTTCTGTTAAAATGGATGATCAAATTGCTTTGATCCAACTTTACAAAAATTATTTCAGAAAGGCTGTAAGTTTTCTGAAAATTCCTCAGGAAATTTTTAATCTTGGACTTTTATAAGCAAGTACCAAGACATCACGAATATAAAGAACCTCTCACAAAAAGTCAGTACATATAATGAAACTGTATAAAGTTGGTAATTAACCATAATTGAAGGCTGCAGTGAACATACAGGCTTTTGTTCTTTTTAATTCTGGCGCTGACTGGGAATTAAAGACAAGAGCTTAGAGCATAGTTTAGTCAGAGTCCAGATGTATAAGCCCAGTGTTCTAAAAGTAACTTAAGTAAAATAAGAGAATAGACAAAAATATTCTAGATGCCTGCCAGGAGAAATACCTATACTCTGAACATTTAACATATTCCATCCATCATATTTGGGATCATTTACTCACTGTCTTTTTTAAAATTTAAAAGAACAGATAATCCTATGTTGAAGACCTGATTGAATTACTAGACTAAATGATAGCAAGAAAACAATTCCTTAAAAAAATCAACTTCTCACATTCAACAACAATGTATTATTGCCTGCAAGAGCAATGGGAACATACTAGAAAAAGAATAGTTTCCTAATTCCACAAAACTCAATTTTATCTATTTCTACATAGGAATGAAGTAGAAAGCAATAGGATAAGATGTCATTTTAATAAGGATCATCAGTACTAAAGCACACATTTCTGTTCTAAAAACTCGCTGAACTAGCACTACAGACAGAGTTCTAATATGTGCACTATTGGTATAGTCTTGGGTTTCTTTGTTAGGAGACAGTAGTGATTGGCTAGAGGAATTTCTATATATACTTACAGGAATAAAATAAAAACAATCAACTAGAGATGGAATAAACAAGACAGGGACTCCTAGAAGTCAGAGCGTCAGACTGAGACTTGAAGTAAAAAATAATTTGGTTGGATAACCAGGAGATGGAGTACAGTTTGAGTGCATCGGGGAAGAGGCAGAACAAAGTATATAAAAAGGAAGACATAGATTGTGGAGTCGGGCAAAGAATGTATCTAACAAAATCAAATGGATAATTAAAAGGCTTCTTTGCAGCTAGTTCTGCAACAGGAATTTGGGAGAAGCACCTGAGCCTGGATCTGAAGGAACAAAAGGGACCAGGCAGTCTGTTAGGGAGCAGGGACGTCCCCAGCAAATGTCACTGACACCACCATCTACCTGCCCCCAGTCTCTCCATGGTGTCTGGACTCTACACTGACAGGGGTAGGATCCCAAACCAGCTCTAGGCTGTGCTGGCTCCTCTGATGTACAGAGAAAAGTAACCAATGCAGCTTTCAAGGATCTTCTCAGCCTGTTTTCAACCCGGTGTCCCGGGCTAATCCGTATCCTTCCCACATCCACTAAATGAAATGCCCCATTGGAGACCATTTCTTAAACCTGCACAGTCTGGAATCAGTTCATCACCTATTCCACACCCCCTGAGTCAGGTGCCCCAGGTCACACCAGGCACACTAGATCAGGATACCACGAGTTCACACACTTCTCAAAGACTCCAACTGTGTTCTCTGCTCTCCATTGTCCCATTTAAAATGTAGCCCCTTAAAAAGGTCTTTCCTGCCAAAACCGGTTTGGCTCAGTGGATAGAGCGTCAGCCTGCGGACTGAAAGGTCCCAGGTTCGATTCCGGTCAAGGGCATGTAGCTTGGTTGCGGGCGCATCCCCAGTGGGGGGTGTGCAGGAGGCAGCTGATCGATGTTTCTCTCTCATCGATGTTTCTGACTATCTATCCTTCTTCCTTCCTCTCTGTGAAAAATCAATAAAATATATTTAAAAAAAAAAAAAAAAAAAAAAAAAGGTCTTTCCTGACCACCCATCCTAAACTATACCTCTCCCATACATGCTCTAGAACAGCACCCCCCTGTATTTTCATCAGAGTCTAACACCTAATAAAATGCTTTTTCCTTTACATGTGTGTTATCTTTCAGTCCTTACCCTCAACCCTTCAACTAGAAATCTAAGGGTTATAAGAAGAGAGGCTGTGTCATCTCCAAACACTACTTACCATCTCAATGTTGGAACACAGTAGTAACTGAAGTAGATGTAGGAAAGGTTTATTGGAGGAATAAATGAGAGGCCCTTACTGGCTTCCCTAGAATATCCCTTAAGGAGGATTAATTGTTCCCTCTTCTAAAACTTTCTTCTGTGTCATTGTGTTGTTGTTTTTTATATATTATGGATAACTGCATAACAACCTATAACTTCTAAAGAACAAGAATCATATTATAATGCTCAATAAAATGCTGGCTTAAAATTAAAGAATGAATCTTAGAGTAGAAAATAATCTTATACTTTTGTAACACATATATACTACTAACACTTAAAATCCCTCTACTACTATCATGAGTATTCCCTTTTTTTTAGCAAATATGGTATTTTATCAACACACCCATGATACATTCAGAAGAGCAGTCACTTTGGAGGGCGAGCATCTGGAGTACAAGGCACACAGTGCTCCCATCTTTGCTGGGGAGACACACTAGCTACGTCTGCTCAGCAAGCATTCTTCAAACAACAAATAATCATGACAAATAAAAGCACCATTGGAGCAATACAAAGAAATACACTAAGTTTTCATACAGTGGGCAAGGACGATTTTTTAAAAGCCTCATAATGGGGCTAACGCTGATCAACACATTACCCCCAAAACTACGTGGCTGAAGACATGTATACTCCCAGACAAATACTGACCCTGCTTTACAAAAATTCCCACTGCAAAACTTCCCCTGAATTATGTGAGGTTGTTACAAAATATTGCGCATATGAAATGGGAATTTCCCAAAGGGGAAAAGAGATAGGTGCAGAAATAACAGTAGGAAATAAAACGCCTCCATGAAGCCCACCCTGCTTTCTGGATGTGGACTCCAATTTTGGCGCTGAGCTTCTCAGCAATGAACACAGATGAAAACTCAATTCTATCCACGATGTGCTAACACAAGACCAAAGTGACAAGTTGTTTCCTAAAGGCACACCTTTTCCTGGAATAAAGACTAGAGAGAAATCTTGAGTATCACAGGATGATATGACATGAGCAGGACCCTGAGCACTATCTTTACAATAAATACATGGGTGTTATAAGGTTACTTTTAAATTTAAGTCATTATCATATAAACTAAGTACAAAATCAGTTTTATTGGAGGGAAAAAAACAAAAACAATGCAGTGAAGGAAAGCAGCCCCCTAGTGATGGGCCTAATCCAATAATAAAACTGACCTCTCATTAACAAATGAATGGAAGGAATCAGTATCCTGACAGTAAAGTAAATCATCTGAGGAATACACCGGACCCAGGCAGTCCAGGTAGGATGGCCATTCTCTATGGAAGCTGAGGAAGCCATGGACTGATGAGCATGAAGAGGGCTTCTATCCCCTCAGAGATGAGCCCCACGAATTCCCTGTGCAAGGTCCAAAAACCTCCCACAAATAATCGAGCTGGAAACTTCAACAAATAAAGGAGCTGAGGTCCCAGAATTCTTCACCACTGGAACTTACTTTTGTTAATGTTCACTAGAAAGTCTATAATATAAATTACAAAATAGCGATTTCAGGAAGAAAACGGTTGTCATAAAGCAACCACAAAATATCTAAATTATCCATTTAAATTTAGAAATACTTCCTATGTGCTGACAAGATGACTTTGGTAAAAAAATATATACTTATCTCCTATGTTCCTTAATAATTTGTCAGTTTAATTCAGGAAAATATAGAAGGAAATTTTCTAAAAATAATAATCTTGGCTAGCTGAACTGATGTGACTTTTTCCCATCTTTCCATGTAAAGGTAATTACTGAGCAGGGCTATCTGCCTTTTCAGTTCCACTTTGCCACAATAAGACCATGTCCAATAACCATATCATCCTATTTGTAAAGTGGATACTGTCTAAGGGTGGAAAAAAGGGAGACCATAGAAGAAAGACAGTATTACACTCATGCAATAGCAATATTAAGTCATTAAAATCTAACCATCTCCCTCTCATTGAAATAAGCAACCTAGATTAAAACAACTGATATGTTTGTCCTCCACTTTGGCTCAACAGAGTTGCTTATTTAAGTATTTTTTAAAGCTGAGAACATCCTAAAAATATCCTAAATTTGATCTTCATGAAAAGAAAAGATTGCCAAACATCAGAGTAAGGGAAGAAGTGACAGTGTAGACCAGCTGTGGGCAAACTACGGCCCGTAGGCCAGATCCGGCTGTTCTATCTGGTTCTCTTGCTCTCCCCTCCGCTCCTTTACTTTGAATTTATATTAGTTCACACAAACACTCCATCCATGCTTTTGTTCCGGCCCTCCGGTCCAGTTTAAGAACCCATTGTGGCCCTCGAGTCAAAAAGTTTGCCCACCCCTGGTGTAGACCAATATAAGCAGTGGATTTGGGGGAGCATCAGCCAAAAGCCAGGAAACAGGAAGTGACTGACATGAGGGACAGAGGACACGGAATAATATATCTCTATGCATGCATCCATGAGATTTAGCTTCCTCTCAGTATTCACCTTGCAGAAATTCACACAGAATAAACACTGAGGAAAACTACTGATTCTTTAATAAAAGGAAATACATGCAGTAATAACAACTTAGCCAAAGGCAAATTATTTCTTTAAAATGGATAGTAAAGTGACAATAACCGGAGTTAATGTCATATTATGAATTCAATCTTTTCTGAATTCAGAGTTTTTATACATGGTATTATTCTCTCATTTAAAAGTAGCCTAAATTTCTAATCAACACAAAGTACTGCTAGCCAAGTTCCAAGAGCAACTGTGTGTACATGTATATGGGCTTTTCCCAGGAATGATGGGTTTAGGATTTTCATGTTTTAAGAAAAAGGGTGAGGCTTACATCTAAACTGAAAAACAGGAAACACTGATGATACTTCCATACAATTTTACATCTATAATAATAAAAGGGTAATATGCTAATTAGACCTGATGTCATTTAGGACATCCTTCCTGACGAAGCTGGAGCCGGAGGGAAGCCAGCCGGGTC
Organism: Plecotus auritus; assembly: GCF_963455305.1. NCBI lineage: Eukaryota > Metazoa > Chordata > Mammalia > Chiroptera > Vespertilionidae > Plecotus > Plecotus auritus. The sequence goes on from NC_137782.1 coordinate 44,937,795, forward strand.
CCAGGTGCCTGCAGGCGGCCAGGGGGAAGCCAGCCTGGGTCTCGGGTGCCTGTAGGCGGCCCGGGGGAAGCCAGCTGGGGTCCCAGATACCTGCAGGTGGCCCGGGGGAAGCCAGCCTGGGTCCCGGGTGCCTGCAGGCGGCCCAGGGGGAAGCCAGCCTGGGTCCCGGGTGCCTGGGAGTGGCCAGAAGAGGGAAGTCCAGGTCCCAGGTGCCGGAGGGTGGCAGAGGGTGCCGGAGAGAAGCTGGTGCCAGCAGCCGGAAGAAGGAAGGCCTACTCTTGCATGAATTTTCATGCATCGGGCCTCTAGTATAAATATAAAGGTTTTGAGAAAAGAGAGAAAAAGGAGACCAGATCAATGCTAAAAGACTCACAGAATTTCTGTCCCACAGTAAGACTCAGTGATATTTAGTACAGATGAGACTGCATGGGAAAGATTTACTTCTCAGTAAGATTAAAGGTACTGATAAAGAAAGATGACCAATCCCAAATCCCAAATGTCTGATAAAAGGGGAGAAGCTAGCACCAATGATAAGGCCTAGCCATCTGAAGGAGGCCTGGGGGAAATGCATGCCCCTGAATGAAAACATCAGCCCTGAGCCAGCCCAGGGGCCTTAACACAAACCACAGCTATGTTGACAATAAGACACACAACCTTCATAGGCTCCTCCAGAAACTGTTTCACACAAAAAAATACTAAAATTTTGATGTGGATATTCATTAATAACTGAAAAAACAAATGCATTTCTTTTCATTGTGTAAAAACATTTAACTCTTAGACTCTCTGATGCAGGCATCACTTTAAAATCCTTTCCTGGGCTCTGGCCTGTGTGGCTCAGTTTGTTGGGCATCGTCCCATCCACCAAATGGTTGCTGTTTCAATTCTGGGTCAGGGCACATGCCTGGGTTGCAGGCTCCATCCTCAGTAGGGGGTGTGCAGGAGGCAGCAGATGGATGTTTCTCTTTCACAGAGATGTTTCTCTCTACCTCTCCTTTCCTCTCTCTCTAAAAATCAATAAACTATTCTTTAAAAAATAAAATTAAAACCCTTTCCTGGTACAAGTGGCTTCGAGAGCATGTCAGCCTTGTTCCTGAGATGCTGCCAGTGTGGCCTTTCCTGACGGGGTCCTGACACCACAGAAGCAGCGATAAGGTCAGAGATTCTGAGCGATCGTCTCCCCTCCTCCTATTCACATGGTCACTCACAGCCAGCTGATACCCGAGTGCTAAACTATCAATGCCAGCGCTCTCCACAGCCTGGCCTTCACACAGAGATACTGATCATGGCTGTTTCAATCATGGTAACTGTGCAGAAGCTCGTTTTCTAGATTTCTGTTAATGATTTTAAAGTCATAAAGATACTGTGGCTTACTAATACGAAAAGAGAATTACTTTTTTAAAATAGGGAATACTTTAGAGAAAAAGCTGCAAAATTAATTGGAGTTTATTTTAAAATGTGAATTTGGCTACATTTAGTTATTTACATTTAAGTGTATAAGATTTCTGAAATATGGCAATGCACGACCTTGAAATAAGTTCATGCAAATTAAGGAACATAAAAGTATGTTCCTACACAAGCCATCACTTCAGGAGTTCCTGGTGTCAAAAAAAAAATATTTGAAATTATTTAGTTTTCTGTTGCTAATCACAGTCATGCTAAGAAGATTTATTGGTTCATCAAACGATAGTGTAAGTATATGAACTGATTTGTAATAAATTATCATTTTTGCATACATCAGTCAAAGCACAAGGCCTAAATACTTGCAAACAAAATGCATTATTAATTTAATGTTCACAGCCTATTTAGCTAACTTCTATTACTATTTGCTATAATATGCAATGCATAAAAGGTGAGAATCAAATTCAAAACGTAAAAAAATAAACCAATTAAACTTTCCTGAAGAAATTAAAATATAGCAAGCTTGCAAAATTATAGCCAAGACATTAATGTTTTAAATAGGTAAGAAAAAAATGTTTAACTTAATTTAGAGAACAGTTATGCCCAAAGTGAGGGTTCAGTATGCTGGTAGTTTCTTTGTTTCCTATAATCACTAAAAGGCATTGATTCCCTCAAGAAGGAATGGAGGAAAGTGGACTAGAAGGAGAGATCCTTTTGGCATTTACTGTGCTAGGTGCTGCTAATTAAGCCTCAGTCTTCTCCAGCTATGGACGTCCACTGGAAACTGATACTGCTGCTGAGGTCCTGGCATTTGAACTTAGCATTTCTATGAATAAGAGGGAATGTCATCTTATAAACAGGTACCATAAACAGAAAGTAACCTGAAGCTCAGAGCTTTTAAGAGGAAAAGCAATACAATCTAAGATGCTTAGTTTATATAAACTTGAACTACTCAGAAGGCAGTAATCCAGAAGATGGGTTGTACTCCCCATGTGATATTCATTTCCTGATTTTAGGAGAAAAATCGTGCCAGTGATGCTGAAAAAAAATATCGTATTTCTAAGGGGAGAAAAACATGAAATCTTTCTCTTGCCTCTTTTTAGACTCCCTTTATGTATTAGGGACTGAAACAGGTGAAAACAAGAGAGTATTCCTGGAGTGTACAGGAAAAGATAAAGGGAAAAACCAAACTTCTACTATAACATATATATGACATCTACTATTTTTGAAGTGCCTGGAGGATAAATCTTACCTAATAAAAGAGAAACATGCAAATTAACCATCACTCTGCTACGCCCACAGCCAATCAGAGTGAGTATGCAAATTAACCAAACAAAGATGGATGTTAATTTGCATATGCAGGCGCAGAGCTTGTGAAGCCTGCTATGAGGGGAAGCGGGGCAGCGGAGGGAGCTACTGGAGTGGTGCTCCAGACAGAAGCAAGGACTTGCCGGCTCCTGGTAGGAGCAGGGACATGCCGGCTCCAGGCGGCCCAGGAGCGGGGACTTGCCGGCTCCTGGGCGGCCAGGGAGTGGGGACTTGCCAGCTCCTGGGCAGCTGGGGTGGGGAGCGAGGACTTGCTGGGTCCCAGACGGCTGGGAGTGAAGCCAGGGACCTATTCTTGCACGAATATCATGCAACGGGCCCCTAGTATATGTATAAGATAATAAATTACATAGTTGAGTTCAAAATGTATACTAGTTATATAGTAGGGAAGTATTTTCTTTTTACTAGCTATCTGATCTAGATTGTTTTCATTCAAATTTATTTGTGAATAAAACATCCTAAATACCGATATGTATAGATTCTCAATGTGAGATAATATAATTAGTAGAAGAGAGAGCAGTAGAATTGGAGTAAGAAAAATAACAATTCTAACATTTGAGATATTGAATAAAAAATTGTATATTCCTGAATCACAGTCCTTAGACCTATGAAACTAGAATAATAATACACTGCTAATAGGGTCATAGAATAATTAATTGAGATAATCCACATGAAATCAATGAGAATCTAGAAATTAAAAATGTTTTGTTTCCACTTCTTAAACACTTATGAAACATAACTTTGAAATCATGAAACGTAAGTCACAAATTATAATGTAAATAATATAGAATTTTTTGAATTTCAAGAATAAAGCATCCAGGATATGTTCAAAATATACATTTTGACTCAAATTAAATATGTCATAAAGAAAAATATAAAAAACCAAAGGCAAAAAGTAAACATATGGGACATCCCATTTTTTGACATAGCAGTCATGTCCAAACTAAAATGCTAAAGAAAATAACATGCCTCCAATAGAAAAGTCAAATTAAATTCCTTGTAAACATAAAAAAATACTTTAAGGGCATTTTAAATTTTTACAAAGGAAATTAAACATTTAAAAATATGGCAGAAGAGGCCCTAGGATATAGTGTGACAGAATAAGTTGCATGATCATTGACATTTTAAAAGAGTATTAAAAACAAACAACTTTCCAGGAGTGTCCAGAATTTCTGATACCATCTTGGAGGATTTGAGGAAAGCTGAATATTGATATCTTTGAAGGAAGGTGAGAGTACCTGCCCTGGCTCTGACTGGCTGCAGGTGTTAAAGATTTAAAAATTTCAGAAGTAGCCATGCTCACCTGGTATCTGACATTACTATATTGCAGCTCACCTAATACGATTAACTCTAGGAGGTGATGAAGCTAATTATGATACAGTAGCAAGAAAAAAGAAAGCCTGGCAGTTGATGACATAATAATTACAGTGTTATTTTTCATGACATGGCAACTGTAGTATTATTTTGGGAATGACAAAGATGTATTTCTTTAATATTAGCAATGTTTAATTCTACAGTAAGAATTCAAAAATGTTATTTTAAAACCTCAAAATAAAAATACAAGGGAAAAATAGACAAAGTGTAGTCTTACATACTTATTTTAGCTCATTCAAATGTATCAGCAGAGGTCAATTCCCTCTAATTTAACTCTTCTATTTGAAGGTTGTTTTACAAATTCACAAACTCAAAGTTCCTCAAATCCTTTCAAATCTTAATATGGCAGTACATTTTGGGGGGAGAAGGGCATAAAACATGATATTCAACAACAGAGTACCACAAATGCAAACCATGTGAACAGACTTGAAAAAATTCTAGAAGTCACCTTATTAAACAAATTCTGAAATGAAAATACATTGATTTTAAAAAATGAATGAAAATTACCTTTCTTTGGGGGTGCCAACTCCATGTTTGCCTAGCAGATGAGTATTTAAGTGCTTCTTCATTACAAAAGCAACCCTAAAAAAAAAATAACAGTAATTATAAAACTTGACTCTCTGCTAGAATTATGTACAAAAAGTATTTAAAAATAGGCATATATATATGGATGTAACATAATGCACATTACAATGGCACTCTTGCTAAACAGAGATCTGCATACAGATCAAATTTACTGTAATATTTGGAAGTCAGAAATAAACTGCATTTAAGTGACTGGTTCACTTTCTTATTTGAGTATACTAATGTGACCAAAACAATGATTTTAGTTTTTTAGTCATTGTCTTCACTGTCGGTTAGGAAGCAAGAGAAAGCAATATTTCAATGCAATAACATTCACTGCCCCCTAGTTGATCCCACACTTCAATCACGAGATGATTTCAGAAAATGTCATTTTATTAAATATTTAAGGGACTGTAAAAGACAAAATGAATAGCCTTCATGGAATTGCCTTAAAAACATGATAATAATTTGAAGAGAGGTTTTTAACAATGATATAAATGTTTATTGTATCTGCAGCACAGGCAAAAAAAAAACACCAAAAAACGTGCTGAAGTACCAAGAACATATGAATCACTAAAAAAAGAGTATTACCTGACATGCTATCTTATTTCATACACAAATCAGCTCACTTAATCCAATTTTGTTGACAAAGATATGAAATGGACAAGAATCTGCAGCCAGTGCATGGAGCAACATTCTTCTACTAAATATGGTACAACATCGATTTAATTACATTCTGTGATTGTTTAAAACAATTTAGATCTCTCTCAGAAGCATCAAATTCAAATGGCTCTCTTCATGAGCAAAAATATAAATTTTACTCTTGTAACTTTCAGTGTAAAAGGGCTTGCAAACATTTTTGTTAATTATGTATTACAGCTGTCCTTCATAAAGTTAATTACTAGTAGCTGAAAGGCAACAGAATCTATTTGCATATGTACATGAAAGGCATGACATATGCAAAAATATGATTTTAATTAGCATTCTATGATATGAGGGACTACAAATCAAATTGGCATGTTATAAGATTCTTAACATTAAACACTGAATTCATCTGGACATGTTTGCACAAACGGGCTTCATGAGACTGTGAAGCACTGTGGCCTTCTGGAAGAGATGTGTCAAAAGCCACAACCAAAACAATTCCTAAAATTGCAACTGCTTCTTTTCTTTTTATGTACGGTCGATTTGGTTCTTTTCCTACAATATTGTGGAACCTCAGTTTTGTGGCTAAAATAATATATATTTATTTTTTAAATGATTATGACTTAATTATTCAAATAATCCATCTCTATACACTGAAAATAATGCTCATTATATTCCATCTAATATATAATTACTATGGACAACTATAAATAACTGATCACATCATCAATCATTAAAATGAAAAAATAATTATTATATATGAAGAATCAAACTGTGATGATATTAAAGGATTAGCAAAAATAACAGTACAAAATATTCTTTATTTGTTTCTGCTTGATTTGGACAAAATAAATAACATTTTTCATTTCCTTAAGAAAGAATACAGTAATAACAACAGTCCATTTAAGTCATAACTTCCCTACTGTCCTCTATTTTCCTATAATTAAAAAAGCATAAAGCTAATAGCAAAGAGCAAAGGTTAAGAACCCAAAGTTGCAAAGCGCAGCTTATTTACATGAGCAAGTATAATTTAAGAGGCTTGAGCTTAGAAAATGCAGTGCAGTTTAAAAAGAAAAAAAATTAGTTAAAATGTTTAACTTTTAAGAATTGAAACAAAAACATGATACCGCACAGGGGAACAAACAAAGTACACAGGGAGGGACAGCTTCCACCTAATGGAAGATGCTTACATGATCCCACTGAATAGCTATAACACTAAATAAGTGTTGTAGATATTAAGAGGAGAAATTTATAATCCTGAAACACACTGAAGTCATAGTCAAATGCAAAATATTTATTCATCCAAAATGTGATTTAAAGTAAGTAAAAATTCTTTAAATTTGGTCCACAGAAAGCATGAGTAATGTAAAATTCTCAATATCCTCTCAGTTAAAATCCGAAACCAGGCATGATTTAGGATTAGCCATCATAGAATGCTAATTAAAATAAACTCACCAACCTCTATGGACATAACACCGCCAACATGTCATGACTGAATGTGGTCTACCCTTCACTACCATCCTCACAGATTTGTTTTAATATTTTTAACATACTCACTGTTTTGGAAAACTTATAATCTAGATACCATGAAAAGTAAGACAAAAATAATCCCAAATCAGAAAAGCTCTGCTCCTGCCTTCACCCACGCCCTCCTTGTCCCACGCACACTGAGTGCTTACGAAGTGGGCAGCTTCAGGGGGTGGGATGGAAATCAGACCAAGTGGGGCCTTCGTGGAGCTGTCCTTCCATGGCCTATAGCTTCTCAACCGGATGGAGCAGCTCTAACGCTGCCACACACTGGGCAGACCCGCAGCACGAGAGCACACGATCCTTCATGTCCACAGTAGCACCTGCGCGATGCTAGAAGCATTCTCAGCAGCTGCAGGGCATCAGTAACAAACAATCCAAAGTCCCTGACTCAGAAAACGGAAAGCCCAGTGAGGGAAACACACAAGAACAAAGAGAAAACGGAGAGCCCCTTAAACAGTGATAAGTGGAAGTAGGAAAACTAGAAAAGGAAGATCTGAACTATCAGGAGGAGGATCAAATTTTACATGTGGGTGGCTCAGGAATATGATTTGTGAGTAAGAGGGTGAGAGGCTGGGCATGGCAACAGCAGGGAGCCACAACCCATAGAAGGGCACCCAGAGACCTAGGCAGTGGGCTTGTAGGACCTAGACTCAGAGGGTGCACTGCAGGGCAGAACAGGAGCAGCAGGTTTGGTGAGGGTGTCAGCCTCATGGGCCATGACAGCCTGGGCTTGTACCCCGGAGAGAGAAGAAAAGCCTTGCAGGCATCAGAACAGAGAAGAGACATGTCGGACTCACATTTTAATAGATTCCTAAATTAGAGGGAAAAGGAGAGGAGAAGAGAGAAAGGAGAACAGAGAAAAGAGGGGCGAGTTAACTGTCTCTTGCAATAATCCAGGCAACGATGAAAGTGGCTTGGACCAAGGGCTAGCAGTGAAGAGATCGGGTCAAATTCCAGATACTTGTGATTAGAGCCAACCAAATGTCCACATGAACTGGATGGGGAGGCAAAGAAATCATTCAAGGTTTTGGCCTAGAAATACCAAGCTACTCTGAAGAATGCCAGTCTGGGACACATACAATAAGGAAGCCACTGACATCCAAGAGAGATGTCTAACAGGAGGCCAAATCAACGGTCTTGAGCTTAAGGGCAAACCTAGGCTAGAAATGTATTCTCTGAAGCTATCCATCTGGCAAGTGCCTGACAACCTAAAGAAACACCTTGAAATAATAAAAAACAGTGTTTCTTAAATATGATTGATTTCCAAGTATATAAAATTGCCTGAAATAACATCACTTAAAACTGTTTTTGGTGTCAAAGCGCAGCACAGTAATAACATTTACATCCCAGCTAAGATTTCTACTTTTCAGCACAAAACTTTCATATTTTATATCCTAATTTTAAAATAAATTTTCCTGCATATCAATCCTATATAATAAAAGCCTAATATGCAAATTGTCCCCTCGGGCAGTCGTTTGACCAGGAGTTCGACCAGGAGACCGGGAGTTCTACCTCTCGCTAAGACGCTGACCACCAGCAAGCGGCATGCGCTGACCACCAGCAAGCGGCGTGGGACATGGCAGGCATCGGCAACATGGTGCTGGCAGTGGGCGGCAGTGGAGATGCTGCTGGCCCCAACGGGCCCCGATGAGAGCGGGACCAGGACCACAGCAGGATGGTGGAGCAGGTGAGCAGGTGGCACCAGTCCAAGGCGGGTGCAAGCATGAACTCAATCACCCTAATCGATAATCCTGCAGATGGTGAGAGGCAGGGAGTGGGGCCGCTGCCCGGCTCCCAGGAGCTGAGGGAGCCGGGGGGGGGGGGGGGGGGGAGGGGGAAGCCGGCCCCAATCAATTGCCCCACAGGCAGGATGGTGGAGGAGGTGAGGGGGCAGCACCAGGCCAAAGAGGGGTGCCAGGAGAGACTGCGGGGCTGCAAGGCTGGGGGTGCGAGCTGGGGGCCTGATCTCCGCAGGCCACCCCAAGGGACCCCACCTGTGCACGAATTCATGCACTGGGCCTCTAGTATAATATAAACCTCATCCTTCAGTTGCTTAGGTTTTATCACTGTGGAATTATTTCCACTTGAGAATCACAAAAGATTATCTGACTGACCTATTAAGGTAAATAAAATGAACCACTGTAAATTCAATTAAAGAGATGTGAAGGCAACGGACACCCAGAGCCACAGCATTTGGGAAGTCCCTGAACCCTACTCTGTCTATATCAGGGTTTAACTCGTGGACCAAAATCAGGTCTGCACAGGCTGTGTCTCTAGCATCAGAGGAAAGAGAGGGAGCAGTAGCAGGATGAGTCGTGAACTTCTGCTACCTTTCTATTTGTTTCCTCTTCTCTCTGAAAAGGGCAGATGCTTCTTAAAGATAGGCCTATGGGATATAATATCCAACTACTTGAAAAAAATCTAAAGACAGGAACACATAGGTTTAAAAAAATGTCTAAAAACATGTTAGTTTAAGACTATGATGTAAGACTATAATGATATCAGCACATTCATTTCCTCTGCTGAGTAACTGACACAGTTCTCCCACTGGTCCCCTCCACACCACAACCACACAGGTCCCAAGCTACCTGTCAGTACACAGGGTGAACAGTCCTCAGTCACTGCTGAAGAAGCAGGAAACAAACACACAAACCAACAAGCAGCAAGATTAGCTGGCAGAGACAACCTGAGGATCACATAAAACAGTCACCTCAACCCCACTCGTGGCCACCTGTCCACCCGCAGCTAACTTAGAAAGGCTGGTACACTGGGCTGACTGGAGCAACCCTCGTCCCTGAGGAGTTCACAGACACATGCAGACAGTGAGTGTGGGGGAGCCAGGGCAAAGGCGGTGTCCCGTCATGGCTCTGCCTGCTGTGACTCCTATAACTGAGAACACTGAGGACATTCTGAGTGGCATTTTTCTCAATTCAAGTGTGAGGGAAGCAACTCTTCCTGTGAGTTTTGTGAGGATGAAACAAAATAAGGCAAATACAATGTTGAATGAGGGGCAGGTGAAGTCACCTTAATAAATCATAGCTAATATTAGCACTGCTATTTATAATCATGCCATACGCGGTAACATCTAGCAAAAGAACAGTTTCAGGATTTCAACTCCAAAAGCCTATGTGCCTTAGGCCAGTTCAGGCAGCACCTTACGTGATATACAGATCAGCACCAAGGAAATTGTAGGTGATGTGTGCAAGACAAACTAGAAAATCAAGATACAGTGTGACAAAGCCATCACCTCAAACACCACCACCCACCTATGTGAAGAGCACTGCGATGTGAACAAGTACTCTGACTCATTTACATTAGATACCTATTTCTGTTTACATCAATCCCCAAGGTAAGGAGGCAACAAAAAGTAATAAAGGTCCCCAAGATCAAGTAATAGCAACAAGCAAAGAGTAAGAAACAATTGCCCAGCCAGTATGGCTCAATGATTGAACATCGACCTATGAACCAGGAAGTCACGGTTCAATTCCCAGTCAGGGCACATGCCCGGGTTGCATGCTCGATCCCCAGTGGGGTCGTGCAGGAGGCAGCAGATCAATGATTCTCTTTCATCACTGATGTTCCTCTCTCTCACTCTCTCCCTCTCCCTTCCTCTCTGAAATCAATAAAAGTATATTTTTTTTAAAAAGAAGCAGGAACAATCACATTCATATGACCACAAACCCACAGCTGTCCTTTATAGTTTTGACTCTGATAAATCTCTAAATTAAAAATAATAATTCTACCTAACTAGGAGAAAGAATGGCCTAATCCAGTGGTCGGCAAACTCATTAGTCAACAGAGCCAAATATCAACAGTACAACGATTGAAATTTCTTTTGAGAGCCAAATTTTTTAAACTTAAACTTCTTCTAACGCCACTTCTTCAAAATAGACTCGCCCCGGCCGTGGTATTTTGTGGAAGAGCCACACTCAAGGGGCCAAAGAGCCGCATGTGGCTCACGAGCCGCAGTTTGCCGACCACGGGGCCCAAATCAATTGAAAATTCTAAACTCTGAATTTTAACCTATCTTTAAAAGAAATATTTTCAAAGCGTTTAGACTCCTTCTAAATCCTAGAGTCCCACAAAAAAGCAAATCTGCCCAGAAAACCACATCACCAAAAATCCTGCTCCCAAAGTCAAGACAGAGCCCACTGTGGCCGCATCTTGCAGATCGGCCTTTGGACCTTCCACCCCCCTTCAATCCCTTCCTTCCTTTCTGGTCTCTTCAAAAGGCCTGGGTGCTCCCCTGAATGCAGAACCCAGGTGCTCCACAGAGGACACCACCCAGTGGTCCCTACCTTGATCCCTGTGATGCAAGATGAATGCATGACAGCACCAATGTGGCAGGAGCAGGATTCTAGACAGAAACTGCCTGGGCTTCCATCCAGGTCCCACCAGGAACATGCTCTGTAAACTCACACCTGTCATTCAACCAGGTGCCTTGGTTTCCTCTTACATAAAATGGGACAGTAGTAACTGTTCCTACCTAACAGGGCTGTTATGAGGGTTACAAGATTAATGTTTGCACAGTGCAGAGAATGGTACCTGACACATTCTAGGCACTGTATAAATCTCTGCTACTTTTAGCTATTAACCACCCCAGGATCAAGGGTTCAAGAAATAATCACTACAGCCAATGTCCTTATTCCCACTGGCCAGTGCCTCCAGAACTGGGCGCAATGTTAGCAGGAAGAGTAGTTGCTTGCCATCTGTGAATCTGAGTAGGAACCCAAAATCTAGAACTTGAAAAGTGGCCCTCTCCTCTAAAATCAACAATGCTGGTCGATCAAAGCCATTGAATTTCTGTGAGCACAAATTAAACAACTTAGTATTTATTTATTAGCAGCAGTCTATTCATCTGCCAAAGTCCACAAGGCTGAAACAGAAAGTATAAGCAGAATATTAAATAATGAAGAATGATAACAATCCCCTTCCCATGTAAGTTCTAGATATACAAAAATCTATTTAATAATGTGATCTGGCTTTTAGAGCAAATGTCACTTGCCATTAAAAATATATAGAAAATTTTGCCATTTTGTGTAATGTCTTTTTTATGATTAATAAGATATTACCATTCTGAAAATGACTGTAATGAATAGATTATTCTTATACTATAGTTTTACATGTAATGGTATAGTTATAAAAGATGGATGAGTTATAGATTTTCATACTGTGGTAAGTGCATTCTCCGAGTGACTGACTCCACATCACTTTCAGAGCAGTGGCTCCTGAAAGATGTCCACACCCTAATCTCTGAAACCTGCTGGGTTCCATGGTAGGGGGAAAGATGGTGGCAAACCCAATGACATTAAAGTAGGAAATTTTCCCTGGATTATCTGGATGGATCTGGTATACTCAAAATGTTCTTAAATGTCTTAGAGGAAGATGGGAGAAAGGAGTCAGAGAAAGGGCTGACTATGAAAGCAGGTCAGAGATGCTCTGCTACTGGCTTTGGAGATAAACTGGACCAAGAGCAAGGAATGTAGGAAGTCACTCGAACCTGGCATTGTGTCAATGCCCTGTTCTCTAACGACCATCTCCCCGTGGTTCTAGTGCTCATTAATTAGTAATGGTGACCACCATGATGATTATCATGGACTGCAAAATGGGAGTGTTCTAATTCTCTCATTCCTCCTACCTTTATTAGCTGGCTTTCTTCTATAAAGAACTTCATCGTTTTCCCATCTGTCTTAAATATTCTCTCACCCTCAATCTCCTTCAAGAGCATTTTTAATGGACTCTTGAATTTTCATTTCTATTCCATGTTTTATAATAAATTACTGTAATTATGGTTTTTAATTCTCAAACTACCCCCAAATAGGCCAGTGGAGACCCTTTAAGGCTGACTACTATGTCCTTTTGACATCTCTCCTTTTAATGTCCAGGTATTTCCCTGTTCCCCAGCACAAGGTGTTCCAAGATCCCTGTGTCCTCTCTGTGCTGTAGATCTCGAATCAGTCTCGCTTTCTAAATAAGGAGTAAGATCTAGGTGCCAAAGATGACTGCTTCTGGGTATCACTGAGTCCAAGCCCTTTCAATGCAAAAACTAGGAAGCAAAAAAATCAACAAACAAAGTAATCACTATATGGTGGGCAGAAGAGAAAATATAAACAGAGGAACTCGAATGCCATGTACCAAATACTGTAATTTGGTCCATGGGTGTTTATTAAGACAATTAATTGCATCTTTTCATTATTCTAAAATAGTTTGTGATATAATTTCAAGTGTCATACAAACAAATATCTGTTAATAAATCACATTTTATATATGGAAGGTATGAATAGACAGTTCACTACTGCTTCCTTAACCTTCTAATAACCTACTTCGAGTGCTAGTTCTTCTAAACCACTTCTGATTACTTCCTGCTTCTCAATATCGCCAATTCTTGTTCCTGGTCACAGCCTCTCAGAGTGATACTTTTATTCACATGCAGTTGTATTTCAAAAGCATAACTCATTTCGTGGGCTTCAACACATAGCCTCATGGTAGTTGGCTGTCTATTCATGGCCTTTCCAAGGGCACTTCTTGTCTGAAATGAAAGAGACCTTAAAACACATCTAACAGTCATGATCTTCCCTCACTAATAGTCTCCTCCAGACTACCATAATTCTATAGAATGAACCTCTTTCATAATTTAATGATCATACTCTCAAAGTCATAAGTCATTCATAGACTTCACTAATCCTATATAATAAAAAGCTAATATGCAAATCGACCGAACAGTGGAACAACCAGTTGCTATAATGCGCAATGACCACCAGGGGGCAGACGCTCAACGCAGGAGCACCACTTAGCCAGAAGCTGGGCTCACAGCTGGCGAGTGCAATGGCGGAAGCCTCTCACACCTCCAAAGCAGCACTAAGGATGTCCACAGAGAGCGGGGCTAAGCCATCAGTCAGACATCCCCTGAGGGCTCCCAGACTGTGAGAGGGTGCAGGCAGGGCTGAGGGACCCCCCCTTCCCAGTGCACAAATTTTGTGCACCCAGCCTCTAGTTTCCCTATGAAAACCTTACTTCTCTTTCTACATAATGACACTAGACTAGACCATTTCATCACAGAGCTGTAGCTGCAAGATGCTCACCCTTACAATTTGTCCCATACACCACCATCACATCATTAGTCTACAAACAGGTTCACACGGTACCTCAGCCCACAAACATCCCCTAGGTTCCTTTCTGAACTGAATAAAGCACCAAGTCCCAAGCAAGATAAGGTTAGTCTTCTACGGTCATTCTGAACCAGGTATTCCAATTTCTGGAATATACCCTCAAGAAAGAATAGGAAATAAAAGCAAAAAGGCTACATTTCAACAAAAAGTGAGGACAACCTAAGTAGTGGCATGAATATCTTGGAATATTATACATCAAGAAAAAGAGCAAAACATTTCTCATGACATGTAGATTATAAAAGGACCAAAACATTACACACAATGTAATCCCATGTATGTATGTATGTATGTATGTATGTATGTGCATTACTGTATTCCAAAATAGAAGCATAAAAAACAGAAACAAATAATAATCAAATTTGCGCTGACATAAGCTTCAGTTTTCAATTCTGTATATTCTTTATCTACAGCTAGTGGCCAAGTGCACGAAATTCGTGCACTTATTAAAAGGGAATTAATTAGAGGGAATATTTGAATATTGCTAGTTGTCCTTTCTCTATAATAGAAGTGTCAGACATGAAAGAAAATTAGTAAAAAGTATATGAAAATCTGCCTCCTGTCAGAGTCTGGGGTGCACCGCGGGACCTAGAGTCAAGTCCCCGCCCACCACCCACACATGCTTCAAAAACGCAGGAGACCCAGACCCAACCGGCCCCACCCTTATCAAGCCCCTTCTGGGAAGACGGAGCAGCCTCATGTCCTACAGCCAGGTGACAGGGTGGGGGACTTGGCCTGAGGTCCCCTGTCAAGCCCCGTGGGCGGGGGGCTGTGGCCTGAGGTCCCCTAGCCAGGCACTGGGGCGGGGGGAGGCACAGCCTGAGGTCCCCCGTCAAGACCTGACGGACAGGGGACGCAGCCTAAAGTTACCCGTCAAGACCTGCCGGGCAGGGGATGCAGCCTGAGGTCTCCTGGCCTGGAGCCAGGGCAGGGGATGCAGCCTGAAGTCCCTCACCCCAGCCAGGCGCCATGCAGCCTCAGGTCCCTGCTATTCGGTCATGACATTACAGAAACCTGGCTAATTTGCATATTCCTTTATTTTATAGATAGATAGATAGATAGATAGATAGATAGATAGATAGATAGATAAGAAAAAATTAAAAAGGGAAAAATATCATGATGCTTTTTTTAAATTTTTTTATTTAATAAATCTTTATTGTTCAGCCGAAACCGGTTTGGCTCAGTGGATAGAGCGTCGGCCTGCGGACTGAAGGGTCCCGGGTTCGATTCCGGTCAAGGGCATGTACCTTGGTTGCGGGCACATCCCCAGTAGGGAGTGTGCAGGAGGCAGCTGATCGATGTTTCTCTCTCATCGATGTTTCTAGCTCTCTATCCCTCTCCCTTCCTCTCTGTAAAAATATCAATAAAATATATTTTTTTAAAAAATCTTTATTGTTCAGATTATTACAATTGTTCCTCTTTTTTCCCCCCATACCTCCCCTCCACCCGGTTCCCATCCCACCCTCTGCCCTTACCGCCCCACCACTGTCCTAATCTATAGGTGTACGATTTTTGTCCAGTCTCTTTCTGAACCCCCCACACCTCTTTCCCCCTGAGAACTGTCAGTCCACTCCCTTTCTATGCCCCTGATTCTATTATATTCATCAGTTTATTCTGTTCATCAGATTTTTTATTCACTTGATTTTTAGATTCACTTGTTGATAGATATGTATTTGTTGTTCATAATTTTTATCTTTACCTTTTTCTTCTTCTTCCTCTTCTCAAAGAATACCTTTCAGCATTTCATATAATACTGGTTTGGTGGTGGTGAACTCCTTTAGCTTTTTCTTATCTGTGAAGCTCTTTATCTGACCTTCAATTCTGAATGATAGCTTTGCTGGGTAGAGTAATCTTGGTTGTAGGTTCTTGCTATTCATCACTTTGAATATTTCTTGCCACTCCCGTCTGGCCTGCATAGTTTCTGGTGAGAAATCAGCTGACAGTCCTATGGGTACTCCCTTGTAGGCAACTAACTGTTTTTCTCTTGCTGCTTTTAAGATTCTCTCTTTGTCTTTTGCTCTTGGCATTTTAATTATGATGTGTCTTGGTGTGGTCCTCTTTGGATTCCTTTTGTTTGGGGTTCTGTGCAATTCCTGGACTTATAAGTCTATTTCTTTCACCAGGTAGGGGAAGTTTTCGGTCATTATTTCTTCAAATGGGTTTTCAGTATCTCGCTCTCTCTCTTCTTCTGGTACCCCCATAATTCGGATGTTGGTACACTTGAGGTTGTCACAAAGGCTCCTTACACTATCTTCAAATTTTTGGATTCTTTTTTCTTTTTGCTTTTCCAGCTGAGTGTTTTTTGCTTCTTTGTATTTCAAATCTTTGACTTGATTCTTCCAATCCTCTAGTCTGCTGTTAGGTCTCTGTATAATATTTTTTATTTCAGTCAGTGTATGTTTAATTTCTAGTTGGTCCTTTTTCATATCCTCAAGGGTCTCACTAAATTTATCAGCCTTTTCTAGGAAATTCTTGAAAAACCTTATAACCGTGGTTTTGAACTATATATCCAGTCGTTTGCTTTCCTCCATTTCTTTCATTTGTGATCTGTTTCTTTGTCTCCGCATTTTCGCTGCCTCCCTGAGTTGGTAGAGTAGCTTTGTGTGGTAGGTGTCCTATAGGGCCCAGTGGCTCAGCCTCCCCAGTTACCTGAGGTGGACACTCTTGGTGCACCCCTTTGTGGACTGTGTGCACAGCCTTGTTGTAGTTAAGTCTTGATTGTTGTTGGTATCACTGGGAGGAATTGACCTCCAGGCCAATTGGCTGTGAGGATCAGCTGTGTCTACGCTGGGAGAACTTCTGTCCTGGAGACACCCTTATGAGACAAGACCTGCAAAATTGCAAAAGCCTCTGTGCTCAGCTTGGATGGAGCGGAGTCTCAGGGCAGAGCAGACAGCCTTGGTTTCCCGTCAGCCCTGCCCAGGGTTTCAGTGTCCCTCGGTAATCGCTGCAAGCACCTCTGAGAGAAAGCCTCCCTCGAGTTTCGCCCGCTGCCAGAAAGTCCAGTTTCTCCTTGAATGAGTCTGGGTTCCCAGAGTCTCGCCCAGAACTGGAGTTCAGCGCAGGCAGGAGCTTCCATCTCCCTCCTGCTTGTGAAAGCCAGCCACACACTCAGCAGTCAGACTTCTCCGAGCGCGTGCACCTCCGGACCTCTGCCTTCCGCAGCTCCTCTAGCCTCAATGTGCTTTCCTCTTTTCCTGACAGTCCAGATTCCCCCCGAATGAGTCTGGGTCCCCAGAGTCTTGCCCGGAAATGGAGTTCAGCGCAGTCGGGAGCTTCCATCTCCCTCCCGCTTAAGAAAGCCAGCCACGCATTCTGCCGCAGTCCTCTCCGCATGCACACATGCCTCCGTACCTCAGCCTTTTGTAGCTCCTCTGAGTCTCAATGTGCTTTTCTCTTTCCTTCTAGTTGTAGAATATCCACTCAGCCAGCTTTCCCGTGGTTCTGGATGTGTCCGTTTTGTCTTTTAGTTGTAGTTTAAAACTGTTGTGCGAGGCAGCAGTTTAGGTGTTTACCTATTCCACCATCTTGGTTTCTCTCATGATGCTTTCTTTGCATTTTACACAGCATAGGCGCCTTGACTGGCTCCTCACAACTGAAGGATTGAGCTGGCTAAGCATGTCAAACTTGCGGCCCATGGGCCACATTTGGCCAACAACAAATACTAATTAATGACTACTCATTTATTTCAGCCCTTTGTATTCAGCATGTCGCTATAGAAATAAACCTACGTTTCTATGAAAATTGAAGCTTTTGTTTTTTTTCAGCCCACATAAACTTAAACCTCGTTTATTTGGCCCTTTATTAGCCTTTGAGTTTGACAGCTTCAAGACATTATCAGCCCATCTTCAGAAAAAGGGAACTGGGGCTCCAGGAATATAAGTGACTTTTGACTTTTTCAAGAAAATGTGGCCAAGGAGCCGAAAAGTCATATTCAAGCCTGGTGACTTTTATACAGAATTCTTTCCCCCGTCCCACACCTGCTGACTAATGAAATATTATATCCTCATGGAAAATAAGAAAAACAAAAAAGGTAATAATACAGAAATAAAAGGTTTCACAAATAAAATCATTACAGTCCCTTAAACAGTGTTCTACATGAAAATGAATCTTTCCAAACTAATGAGTGAAAAACCAAGTAGTTGATATAGAAGAGATTTTTTTAATTCACTGAAATTAGAAAAAATGCTCTTAAATTTGAAAAGAAAATATTTCCACATGATGACAATACAAACTAAAATTTGATGATCTGTGGAAAAGGTCAAACAAAAGTAAACAGCATGCAATCAGTTAACAAGAATAATTATGCTTAGAAATAAACATAAAAATGCTGATCATTATCCTAATAAGAGTAATATGCAAATTGACCGTCACTCCAACACACAAGATGGCTGCCCCCATGTGGTCAAAGATAGCTGTCCTCATATGGACACAAGATGGCCAGCAGGGGAGGGCAGTTGGGAGGGACCATATTTGCAAGGGAGTGCAGTTGTGGGAGAACAGGCCAGCAGGGGAGGGCAGTTGGGAGGGACCAGGCCTGCAAGGGAAGGTAGTTGGGGATGATCAAGCCTGCAGGGGAGGGCAGTTAGGGGTGACCAGGCCAGCAGAGGAGGGAAATTGGGGGTGACCGGGCCTGCAGGGAAGGGAAGTTGCGGGGGGACCCAGGCCTGTAGGGGAGAGCAGTTGGAGGGGACCAGGCCTGCAGGGGAGGGCAGTGGGGGGGGGGGGGAACCAGGCCTGCAGTGGAAGGCAGTTAGGGATGACCATGCCTGTAAGGGAGGGCAGTGAGGGGTGACCAGGCCTGCAAGGGAGAGCAGTTAGGGGCAATCAGGCTGGCAGGGGAGCAGTTAGGCATCAATCAGGCTGGCAGGGGAGTGGTTAGGGGGTGATCAGGCTGGCAGGCAGAAGCGGTTAGGGGCAATCAGGAAGGCAGGCAGGCGAGCAGTTGGGAGCCAGCACTCCTGGATTGTGAGAGGGATGTCCGACTGCCCGTTTAGGCCTGATCCTACCGGGATCGGGCCTAAACGGGCAGTCGGACATCCCTCGAGGGGTCCCAGATTGGAGAGGGTGCAGGCTGGGCTGAGGGACACACAACCCGGTGCACGAATTTCGTGCACCGGGCCTCTAGTTAAAACAATAACCAATTGAATGAGACTGCATTGGTTTTATTATTTAAAAAATTAAGATAAAATATTTTATCCTCTAAGTGTCAGAAACCAAGGTCACACTATGACTGCTGTTGAAATGTAACATATGCTATACAATATAAAACAAAATCTAAATCTAATCCTTCACTTATGTAATAAATAAAATGAAATATATTTTATGCAAGTGTTAACACCTGATAATTACATTTCTCACTCTTTTACCAAATCATTGCTAGGGAAAACCAAGTACATTTGACCCTTGAACAACACAGGAGTTAGGGACATCGACCTTCCATGCATGTTTGACTCCTCCAAAACTCAACTACTAATATCCTCCTGTTGATTGAAGCCTTACTGATAACATTAATAGCTGATTAATACATAGTTTGTATTTTATATGTACTATATACTGCATTCTTAAATATAATAAGCAGGAGAAAAGAAAATATTAAGAAAATCTTAAGAGACAATAAATTGACTATTTTTTTAATCCACATATAAGTAGACTCCCATAAAAGTGGACACGAATATAAGTGCATCCGTGCAGTTCAAATCCCTGTGGTTCAAAGGCACACTGCATTGTCTCTCACTGTTTCTCAAATGTCTCAGGACACAATTTTTGGAATGCTTTTGCCCCTTTTGTTGAAATCATCAAACAGAACACATGACTTCCACATCTAAAAAGTACCCTTGTAATTTTACATAAAGCAGCTTCCTTCAATAACAAATTACCAACATCCCCACAGTTAAAGTTATCAGTAATCCTTTAATGCTTTAAAATTATAATTATTTTCCTGAATGTTTCTGCTTTTCCACAAAAATAAATGCTATTACATTTACTGAAAACTCCCCAGGAAGAAACAAACACCTTTCCTGAGAGTAAGCATTCTATGTCCAAAAACCAGCAGTAAGCTTCTAGATATTATAAAATGTGAGCTGCAAAACGAGCATCAGAAATATTCCTATACAGAAGCTCAAGGTAGTAACACACACAAAATTCCCTACACTATACAGAAGAGGAAGGGGAGACATTCAGCAAGTTAGTACTCCTTTATTTCAAGAATTAATCCTACTGCCACTTAATAAGAAGCCCTATAAAAATGTAACTACTAGTATTGTCAGAACTATAAATGTTATACCCCAAAGACCTTAATATTACAGTGTAGACTTCCAAATATTAACCACATTCTTAATAATGAAAGCAGTCACACATTAGGGTGTTTTGTGTTGTGTTGTTTGTAGGGAGAGAGATTGCCAAGCTCTCTTCTCAGTGTTTATATATACCAGCTTATTCACCCCGTCACAAAGTACTCAACAACAGTCGAATGAGTCCCCAAGCTGCCAGTGGCAGCAGGCAGTACTGGCTGCACCTGACCACTGAGTCACTCTGCTTGTCTTATCAACTCTAATTCGGGTATTTGGTCTTATTTCAGGTGTCTGCTGTGTTTGTTTGCTTGTTTCTTAATTATAAAGTCATTTGCCAAAATAAGTAAGGAAATCAATGCTGGGAGTAAGTGTATTTTATTTACAACCTTGAGAAACAACATAAGTAACCGTTATATACTAAAGGAATGCTAAAATTGAGAGTAAATTACCAGGGTCTGAGCTATGCTTTTCTGGTAACAGTGATGAAACCCTGGTTCAATTAATAACAATCACATGTAAGACAAAATGAAATTGCTGATACCTAAATTGTGAGGAAAAAACAAATAAACTTAGTAAACAACTATTTTAGTGATTTTAAAAAATCTATTAAATGAGAATGGCTATAACCAATGATATGAGACCTAGAAGAGAGATCAGAAATAGATGTGTTGTCAGACATGTTCAGGAAAATATTGTGTTCGGAGGGAGGGAGGGAGGGAGGGAGGGAGGGAGGGAGGTGGGGGGAGGGAGGGACAGAAGACACTGCTCACAAGCCACAGAGCTCAATACAGAATCCTTTACCTAGAGCTACCTCAACTATTCTGAAGGTGGCACAACATGGTGGGACTTTCTGTTGTTAGCTCTCATCCTGGGAATGGAAAGTGATGATATGGTCCACAGAAATGAAATACACACAGCCCCCAGGGAAAAGGCACGGAGCACAGCCAGAACACAAGTAACTCCGGTCTGGGTCTGGCCTTGGTGACTGGATGAGAACACGTACCCCCCTGGGATGGTTGTGAAGATGACATGCCAGAAGTGTGGCTCAGGAACTGACAAATGATTGTACAGGGATGCTGAAGATTCGGATCCCGCCCCCAGCAGGAGGAAGAGGCCACAGCCCCACCCCAAACCCTGCATTAGCTCACAGGACTCTAAGTCCCACTCTCCTACTTGAGCAAACAGAAAACTTCCTCACTGGGCTAGGCAAGGAGGAAAAATTCAATACCTGTGACTTTACCATCCTGCTGAGAGGGTGATAAATGTTTACTGGGAATTATCAGTTATATGGTACTGCCAGCCTTAATTTCCAAATAAGAAAACCAGGGTAATGCGGAATTAAGGTAATGTGAAAACTGAGGTTTGTGGTTAGAGAAAAACATATCTATATATAGTATATATAGAAGCTTCTAGTAAAGTACCTAATGTTGCATGAAATGCTGTAAGTCTCCATAAATGATTGCTATTAAAAAATTAAGAGTCTCTACCTATCCAAGCATATAATCCTGGTATTGTCTTTATTGATTAAATATGCAGGAGCTAAAATACACGAGGATGTTTATATCAAAACTCCAAACGATAAATCCACCAAAAAAGGGGTTTACACTTTTACATGTAATTTGTCTTCAAATTTCTTCTGTGATATTTTAAGTAAATGGACAATATGATACTGAAAACCAGGGCTGTCAGTGGGGAGTGACTAGCCCTGTCTGAGAAGGAACTGGAGGTGGCTGACCACAGGAACTAGTGGATGGTTGGTTCAGCTGCAAGCAGGATCTAATATTCAGTGAGAAATGTTCTTTGGTGATTCCTATTGGAGAACTGACCGGGGGGGGGGGGGGGGGGGGGGGGTGGTGCGCAGGGAATGCCGAGCTATCCAACAGCACTATTTCCAAAACCTAGTAAAGGCACTTTGGATTTAATAGCAATTTCAGGGAGAGAAGAAAAGAACTTTTTACTTTAAAAATATTATTTGGTAAACAAGAATATTCAAGTTGGAATTTATGTGAAAAGGAGTTGAAACTGGCCAAGCACAATCAATACGTTTAACCAACATTTATTGAGCTATTTACAAATAAAAGCTAAAAATGGAGATTTCAAAACGCTACCATCTCCTTTAGAACTCATTAGGCACACACATACCATTATGAGATATGTGCAGATAAGGGACAATCTGTATCTTGTATCAAGGTTTACACAGAGTTAAGATAAGGATCTTAACTTAGATGATAATTATGCAAAAAATTTAGAACACAACAGAATGCATTTAATAATAAAATTTTATAGAACAGAATTTAATCTTTATTTAATGATTCAGCAGGCATATCAAAACCATGAAGTGCTTCAGGGAGATAGCCATCATCATCAATTACGGCTACAGTAGAAAAGGCAGAAGTGTCAATTAATAAGAATTCTGGCTGAATTCCTTTCCTATAACAATTTATAATGAAATAAACTAAGTAAACTATCTGAAATAAAAACACTCAGGAATCTTAAAATAATAATAAAGTCAGGATTATTTCTTCCCTTTTTAATCCCCTCATCATTTAAAATAAGATGTGTTGACAATGTTACCATTATAACTCATTAATTTTTTGCCGGCAAATAGTGGATATGGATTAGACTGACTAACCCAGAGGTGGGCAAACTTTTTGACTCGAGGGCCACAATGGGTTCTTAAACTGGACCAGAGGGACGGAATAAAAGCATGGATGGAGTGTTTGTGTGAACTAATATAAATTCAGAGTAAAGGAGCGGAGGGGAGAGCAAGAGAACCGAATAGAACAGCCGGATCCGGCCCGCGGGCCATAGTTTGCCCAAGGCTGGACTAACCCTTTCCCCCCTCAGACAAAAAGTGGCTTATACATCTGTTTCTCTGGGGAATGGGACAGCATGTTGCTCGTTATCTACTGGGTGGTGCATCACGTTAGGCAGAAGCAGAATATCCTTTTGGTTGTTATTAGAGATTAAACGCAGATTAAAAAACATGTACAGGTGCAAAGAGGGCAAGGGGTATGGAGTCTATAATATGACTCTAAACTATGTTCCCCAGAATTCTGTTCCCAGTACGCATGGATCCAGTTAGGGACAACCACATGAGTAATTCTGGTAAAACATCCGAGGGCAGAGAAGTGGGGCAGTGGTTCATAACATATTATCATTTATCACCTGGACCACCTAATTATCATGTGGAAACAACAAACACTACTCTCTACAAACTGGGGCCTCCACCAACTTCTCTGACTCCAGACCAATTGATTAAGTTTAAATAACTGAGGAAGAGACCAAGCTGCTGCTGAATAAATGCCCCCATCAACATTGGACGCAACATTCAGGGAGTCTCTCTGTCCTCAGGGGCTCCAGCTCATGCTGTAAGCTCCATCTCCCCCTGGTTCTCCCCATGTTCCCACTTCTTCCCTTCTCTGCTGCCTGCCTTGTGAATTTCAATTCCAACATCAAACGCAACAACATCTTACAAAGACTGGTTGAAAAGTTTGCAGTTGTATAACACCAAATCCCTGTAATAAATTCCTTAACTTTATTCACATCACACATAAACACACAAACACGGATATATCACAGTGGATATAAATGCCGTATTGATTCAGAATTACAAAATGGAGTGACAGAGATTTACCCATTTCCACCGGAAACAACCAAAAAAATCAACATATGAAATAATTTTTAAGACATAGACATAAGGCAAAGAAAGTGATTTCAGAACGAATGTTGCCAGTGGAATGAGGTAGGGATGAGCAGACTCCCTGAGTTGAGGCTGCATGGGCCCTGGCTGGGTGGCTCAGTTGGTTGGGGCATTGTCCTGATATTCCAAGGTTGTGAGTTTGATCCCTGCTCAAGGCACATATAAGACACAACTAAGGAATGCATAAATAAGTGAACAGCAAATCAGTGTGTGTGTGTGTGTGTGTGTGTGTGTGTGTCAAATCAATAAATAATTTTTTTGAAAAATGAGACTGCACGAAGCCCAGGCAGCTGGACATCACAGGACAGAGTCACGGAGAGGAGAGACCTACACAAGCAGAGAGAGAATTCAAGGTCTGCAGAGAGAATGCATGGAGTATTCAGCTAATTACTGATGGAGGTTTGTGGGGAAAAAAACCACACAGTGATGGATTGAGCATACAAAGAAGAGAGAGCATGGCGCTCAGCAGTGCATTCACAGGGCCAGCCTGGAGAACCCAAGGGCTCTGGAGTCTCCCAGGAAGCTCAGCCTCAGTATTAGAGAATAATTAGCCAAAGACTGAGTACTGGTCGGAATCTGCTCAAAAGTGAAGCACAAAATGTCAAACTATTTTCAAGTAAATTAACTGCATCCCAAAACAAAGCTCAAGAACATTTACTGAAATACAAAATAAAAACTAGCAAAGTAAAATTCACAATGTATAAAGTAAAATGAAAAATTACCAGTCAGGCAGAGAAGGAAGAAAATATGACCCACAAAAAGGAGAAAAATTAATCACCTAAAACCAACCAGAACAGACAAGATGTTAAAATTATCAGACAAGGACATTAAAACACCTACCATAGACATATCAAATGGTCAAAAGAGAATTCCAGAAAATGCAACCTAAGTTGTAGGAGATGGGAGGAAAGGGCAGGAATTAAGTATCACAAAGCAAAACATGGAACTTGTGGCAGTAATGGATATGTTATCCTCTTTGGGGTATTAATTTCATGGAAATAAATATGTATATAAACTGAGTGGCCAGATTATTATGATCTCTGAACGCATAATAATCTTGCCACTCAGTGTATGTGTGTGCATGTATGGGTGTGTGCATATATATATACTAGTGGCCCGGTGCACGAAATTCATGCACATTAGGATTAATTAGAGGAAATAATTTAATATTGCTATTTGCCCTTTCTCTATAATAGAAGTGTCAGAGATGAAAGAAAATTAGTAAAATGTATATGAAAACCTTCCTCCTGTCAGGGTCTGGGGCACATCACGGACCCAGAGTCAAGTCCCCACTCACACACATGCGCCTCAAAATCGCATGAGACCCAGACCCAGCCGGCCCCCCCGCCCCTCATTGGGATAGATCCAGACCTGGCTAGTCCCATCCTTGTCAGGCCCCGACAGGCAGGGAACGTAGCCTTAGGTCCCCTGGCCTGGTGCCAGGATGTGGGGCATGGCTTGAGGTCCCCCAGCCCAGACTGGGGTGGGGGGGCATGCCTTGAAGTCCCCCGTCAAGCCCCACCAGGTGTGGGACATGGCCTGAGATCCCCTGTCAAGCCCCACTGGGTGGGGGGCATGGCCTGAGTTTTCCCGTCAAGCCCCACCAGGTGGGGGGAGCTGCAGCCTCAGGTCCCCCGGCCTGGCACCGGGAGGGGGGAATAGCCTCAGGTCCCCTGTCAAGCCCCATCGGCAGGGGGTGAAGCCTCAGGTCCCCCCTGAGCAGGAGGCATGGCCTGAGTTCCTCCGACCCAGCAATGGGGGTGCACCTTGAGGTCCCCTGTCAAGCCCCGCCAGGCAGGGGGGCGCAGCCTTAGGTCCCCTGGCTCAGTGCTGAGGCGAGGGGTGCGGCCTGAGGTCCCCGGGCCTGGTGCCAGGGTGGGGGGCATGGCCTGAAGTCCCCTGTCAAGCCCCACCTGGTGGGGGGCGTGGCCTGAGGTCCCCTGGCCTGGCGCTGGGGCCAGGGAAGCAGCCTGAGGTCCCCTAGCCCAGCAACAGGACGGGAAGCACACCTTGAGGTCCCCAGTCAAGCCCCGCTGGGTGCGGGGCATGGCCTGAGGTCCCCTGTCAAGCCCTGCCAGGTGGGGGGAGTGGTCTGAGGTCCCCGGCCTGGTGCTGGGGCAGGGGGAGCAGCCTGAAGTCCCCTAACCCAGCATCAGGACGGGAAGCGCACCTTGAGGTCCCCTGTCAAGCCCTGCCGGGTTGGGGGTGTGGCCTGAAGTCCCCTGTCAAGCGGCATCTGGTGGGGGCCACGGCCTGAGGTCCCCCGGCCTGGCACTGGGGCGGGGGAAGCAGTCTGAGGTCCCCTAGCCCAGCACCAGGACTGGAAGCACACCTTGAGGTCCCCTGTCAAGCCCTGCCAGCCTGAGGACCCCTGTCAAGCCCCATGGGGGCTGGGGAGGGCGTAGCCTCAGGTCCCTGCTGATTGCTTAAGGCTCCTTATGGGAACTTGGCCTCAGCTGTGGGTGCAGCCATCTTTGTGATGGAGTGATGGTTAATTAGCATATTCCCTCTTTATTAGATAGGATATGCACACACACACACACACATACACACACATACATACATATATGGCCCAGTGCATGAATTCGTGCATGGGTGGGGTCCAGCCAGCCTAGCCAAGGGGAGGGGACATAGGCTGTTGGCTGGCCTGCCTGCTGGTCAAACTCCTGGTCAAGGGGACAATTTGCATATTAGTCTTTCATTATATAGGATATACACTGAGTGGCCAGATTATTATGCATTCAGAGATCATAATAATCTGGCCACTCAGTGTATATACACATATATGTATATATCTTTCAAAATTCACCAAATTGTACATTTTATTTTTTAATATATTTTATTGATTTTTTTACAGAGAGGAAGGGAGAGGGATAGAGAGTTAGAAACATCGATGAGAGAGAAACATCAACCAGCTGCCTCCTGCACACCCCCTACTGGGGATATGGCCGCAACCAAGGTACATGCCCTTGACCGGAATCGAACCCGGGACCTCTCAGTCCACAGGCCGATGCTCTATCCACTGAGCCAAACCAGTCAGGGAAAATGTGCACAGATTTCTGTATGCAAATAATATTTCAATAAATCCTTTTTCCTTTAAGTCAGATTAAAGATAATATTTAAAATGAAGCAAATTTCACAAGGCATATATCCTTAAAAAATTCAATTAGAAAACATTAGTATTTCAGACATCATACAATACTATAGGACAAAGAACCACATTGATTACTTTTTCATTGCCTTTATGGTTTTTTTTTACTTGTGAAAAGTTAAGAGTTCTAGAGTAACAGAAGGCAACCACTAGTTTGACGTGCATAAACCAGACACTTTTCCCCTATTGTACATAAGATAGCTATAATTTTTTTAAAAAAGGAAAAATAGCTAAAATCAAAAGTTGGCTCTTTCAAGAGATCATCAAAAGAAACTGTTAGCTAGAACAATTAAGGAAAAAAGATTAAAGTTATTAAATTACAATAAAATAGGGGAAATTATTTTGAGCTGACAGAAATAAAAGACATTAAAATACTACAAACAATTGCATGCAAATAAATGGGATAAACTAGATAAAATAGACAAATTCCTAGAAAGAACAAACAAGTGGCACTGACTGAAATTAAATAATTTGAATAGACCCATACAAGTAAAGAAACTAAACTACTTAGCAAAAAATTTCAAACTCCAAAAGCCCTGGCTCTGGCCAGGTAGCTATGTTGGTTGGAGCGCGTCATCCAGTACAACAAAAGGTTGCGAGTTTGATCCCATCAGAGCAGGTATGGAAGAGAATCAATAGATGTTTCTCCCTTTCTCTCTCTCTCTCTCTCTCTCTCTCTCTCTCTCTCTCTTTCTCTCTCTCTCTCTCTCTCTCTCTCTCTCTCTCTCTCTCTCTCTCTCTCTCTCTCTCCCCCTTCCTGTCTCTCTAGAAATCATTAAAATAAAATAACATATCCTCAGGTGAGGATTAGAAAAAAAAAAAGAAAACAAAGAAAAGCCTAGGTTCAAATGACTTTACTGGTGAATTCTATTAGAAATTTGAAAAGTAATTAAAACCAATCCCTCACAGTTCCTCCAAAAAATAGAAAAGGAGTAAACATTTCTCAACTAAATCTATGAGGCCTGTATTACTTAGATACAAAAACAAGGTGAAGACATTATCCCTTATGAACATAAGTGCCTTATTTGTCAACAAAATACAAAAATAAACAAAAACCTGAAATCAGCAACATGTGAGAAGGTTTAAATATGTTTACCAAGTGGAATTTATTCTAAGAATGCAACTTTAACATACAAAAATCAATGAATACAATCAATCCTATTAATAGACAAAATCACATGCTTATCTCAGATGCAGAAAAAGCATTTAACAATATTCAACATTCCATCATGAAAAAGAAAAGACACTTGGCAAATTTTGTATTGAAGGGAACCAACTAAGGGCCATCTACAAAAAAAAAAAAAAAAAAATCACAGCTAATATTCTACCTAATGGTGAAAAAATGAATGCCATCACTCTAAGATTAGAATGAGGCAATGATTTCTGCTCTTAACACTTCTATTCAACATTGTACAAAGATTGGGAAGTTGGGAAGGAAAAGGAAACAAAAAGTAATCCAGATTGGAAAGGAAGAAGTTTAAATAATTCTATAAACAACTGACATGATCTTATACATAAAATATCTTGAAAAATCCACACACAAAAATTACCAGAACCAATAAACAAGTCCAGCAATGTTCCAGAATAAAAAATCAATATGCAATAAAATAAATGGTATTTCTGTGCACTAACAATAAAGAATCAAAAATAAAATTATGAAAACATTGTAAATGCTTAGGAATAGTTTTAACAAAAAAGCTCAAGACATACAATGAAAGCTAAAGAACATCAAAAAATAAATTAAAAACTTAAATAAAAAGACACCCCATGTTCAAAGATTGAAACAGAATACATATACAACGAACACATGACCCAGCAATTCCACTCCTGGATATATATTCAAGAGCACTAAAAACATTATGTCCACACAAAAGTGTGCAAATTGTCATAGCAGCATTAGGCTAATTGTACCCACATGGAAATAATCCAGATGCCCATGAAATATGCATAAAGAAAATGTGCTGTATTCAGACAATACAGTATTCTTCAATTATATGAAGGAAGAAACTACTGATACATGGGATAACACAGATAAATCATGAAAACACACAAGAAGGAAGCCAGCCACCAAAGGCCGCCTATTCTATGATCACATATGCACCATATGAAATGTACAGAACAAGCAAATCTGTACAGACAGAAGGCAGATTATGTACTAGAGGGACGAGGCTGAATAGCACAGCACTTCCCTGCTCAAAAAGAACATTTACAAACCTACCGGTGTGGCTCAGTGGTTCAATGTTGACCCATGAACCAAGAGGTTGCTGGTTTGATTCCTGGTCAGGGCACATGCCTGGGTTGCAGGCTCAATCCAAGCTGGGGGACATGCAGGAAGCAGCCAATTGATGTTTCTATCTCTTTATTCCTCTCCCTTCTTCTCTCCCTCAAATCAATGAGAACATATTTTAAAAAACTTTTTGTTTGTTTAAAAAATATTTTTTAAAAGAACATTTATACCACTTACTTGGGTACTCATTCTAAAGTTCACACACTACATGTCTATAAATGGAGAGGTACAATTAATTAGGACACCATGTGTGTTCTGTATTTGGGTAGGTCAAAAATATTATAAAATGATAAAGTAAGTAAGTTATATTCCTCCTTTGAAGTGAAGGAATAAAATTTAAGAAAAAACAGACTTTTTCATAAGGAGAGATTTATGACAGAGGAAATTATGAGAAAAGGCAAACCCCCTTGATTCTGTGTCTAGGCCACGGAATCAATATGGGCACAGTGAGACTAGAAAGGTGTGTTGTGAACAAATTATAGGGGACCTGACAAACAATGGGATGGATTTTAAATAGTATTCAATGTGTTTGTTTTTATTTTTAACAATGACAGAGAAATAAAGAAAATAGTAAACAATCTGTGAGAAACAAATCTGTTCACCAAAAAGCAGTTCCAAAACCAGTGAACTCACCTAGCACCCAGATCTTGGTTTAATAAATACAATTGTCCATTAGAAGAATCTAGCACTCTTAGGGGGAAAAGAGAAAGAGGAAGAGGAAGAGGAAGAGGAAGAGGAAGAGGAAGAGGAAGAGGAAGAGGAAGAGGAAGAAGAAGAAGAAGAAGAAGAAGAAGAAGAAGAAGAAGAAGAAGAAGAAGAAGAAAAGAAAAAGAAAAGAAAAAGAAAAAGAAAAAGAAAAAGAAAAAGAAAAAGAAAAAGAAAAAGAAAAAGAAAAAGAAAAAGAAAAAGAAAAAGAAAAAGAAAAAGAAAAAGAAAAAGAAAAAGAGAAAGAAAAAGAAAAAGAAAAAAAGGCTGATCCCAAGCCTGGGATAACTTAGCATGCCAGAAATTTAAAAATACTCAAAAAATGACAGGGACATATGAAAAGTACACAGAAGATAACACAAACAGGCCACTGATGACCAATTTGGGGGAATGTCAACACCAAACATACTAAATATAAAAATTACTCATAGATTTTTTTTAAAAAATTATGTGTAATACTAACAGATAAATTTTAAAAAGCTCTTCCAATTAATAAATATAAAATAGAGAGTCTCCAAAACTAAAAGCGATCTTCAAAAATCTGTTGTATTTTTTTCTCAATAAGGATAAGTAGAGCTGATTATATTTTGACAATATTTTACTTTGCTTGATAAATTCTGGACTATGTTTTTGCTTTAGAAAACTGCAAAAGAAAGGTGATAGAACCTCATACTTCTATAATTTTTATCAATAAGATGCTCTGTTACTCCAGTTTCTTATTCTCATACTAACTTAATTTCCTGTCCTTACATTATTAAAGAAAAAAAATGGTTTATATTATTTGGAGTTTTACTCCCCAAATAATATATTCAGACTTGGGACTATTACACTTTCAACCATAACAGCATGCTAAAATATTCACTGGCCCAGTTATTATTAAAACAACACTATGCTTTACCTCAAAACTGAAATTATTAAAACAAAAAAACACTCTGAAATTTGCAGGAGAGCACTTTAAACAGTAAAACAATGAGAGTTTCCCAGATATCTCTGCTATTTCTTCTCATTCTTTCACTACAGGTTCAGTATGAAATACAAGAGGAAGGACTCTCATTTACAGAGTAAACAGCCCCTAATACTAAGTAATTATTGCAGCACTTGGGCAAAAATGGGTCACTGTTTTAAAAATTCAAATAGATTACTGGACTTATACAGGCTCCCTCCAACCTGAGTTGTTAAAGCAGTGCTTCCTGGTACAAAGGTGAGGGGAAGTGAAGAAGGTGAGCTAAAGTAAGGGAAATGGAGGGGAGGGAAGAACAGAGCAGACCAGAGAGACGGGGAGACAGAAGACATGCATGCAGAACTCGAATATTCTTACAGCTACGTGTAATATTTTGCAAACTAAAATCGACTGAGATGGAAGCTATTTTGCATGGTACAGTGGCGATGGCTAACTAATGAGAGTTCTGTGGGCTGCATGTTAGTCCCCTGCCTCATCTGCCACCCTAATGACAGCAGCCACCTGCTGTTTTATTGTCACAGCTGGAGTCAGTTCACACTCCTTGGTGCTGAGCTCTGCCCATGAGCACCAAGCTCTCTCCTCGCCTCATTACTTTGATGAACTTTTTATGGTCAGCACCCATGAAGACCTCATCTAGGACTGCAAGACGCAGACTGGCTTCAGGGCGTACTTCCAGTTCCGTGAGGTAATAATGCACAGTGACACTATGCTGTCTGTCAGCTAGGGCACAAGTGACTGTACTGTACTTTTGCACTACAAGGCCCACAACAGGTAAAAATGCCATGAAATTCCCATGCTTAATAACATCCTTCCTCCCTCATTGCGATGTGAAGATCATACAATGCTCCCATAATGAAGCATTTTAAAGGTACATGTTATTATAGAAAACCTAATGTACTGTTTATGATTACTGCCATAAAATTAAAATCCTTTTCATTTTCTAGATTGAAAGACATAGGCAGAATTTTTTTCCTTTAGCTACTAAAGTGAAAAGGGATAAAAATATGCAGAATCAAAATATTTGTATTAGTAACTACTTCAAAGTAAAACTTCATGAGGTTTTTGTGATGTCTCTTAATTTTACAAGATGCAGTACTGACACATCAGTGGATTTTAAACTAAATCTGCCCTGTGAAATTTTGATGGCAGGAAGGTTGTTCAAATAATAATGTAATGAATACAAAAAGCCTTTCAACCTGTTTCTGATAATTACTGACCAAAGATATAGAAGTCATCAAAGTGATGACTACTTGTTGTAGCGGGGCGGGGGGGGGGGGGGAGAAGGAGGGGGAAGGATTAGAGATAATTTAAAACTTTTAGCAACATATTTTAAAAATGACCAACCCTTACACATTACTGTGTGAAAATTATTGAATATAATTGTATTAATACACATTGGCTTATGCCTGATAAAAGTTTAACTTAAGAAAAGAAACTCTTTGCAGCATTAAAATATTTCAATATATTTCCCATATACATTTACACTAATATTTTTAAATATTCAAAAATCATCAAGTAACATTTAATTTGCTAATGCCTAACAGCTATTATAAAGCTGAAAACCAGGACATTTATGGATTTATTCAATAGCACTCCAGATGGTGAATTTTTGACAAATTCTCCAATGTTAGCAGCCAATAAATATCAACTTATTTCAAAATTCTACCTACAAATATATATATGTAGATCAAACTGATGGTTGCCAGAAGGGAACTGGGTGAGGAGATGGGTGAAAAGGTGACGGAATATTGTCAATAATACTCTGATCACTTTGCATAGGGACGAATGGTTACTAGACTTGGTGTAATGATCACTTCATAAAGCATATAAATGTCAAATCATTGTGTTGTACACCTGAAACTAATACAATATTGCTTGCCAACTATACTTAAATTTTTAAAGAGTAGATATAAAGGAAAATTAGAATTATCTCAAAAGAAATAAATGAATTCTTACTCTTCATTTGGTATTCCATGGTAAGAAAATCAACATTTTCCAATCAGCCAATCAACAGCTATAAGTTCAATATACATTCTTAAATTAGAAGTCATACTGCCCACAAATCCCCTGAGATAGGCATCCATACTTCCAGAAATAGTTATGGCAATTCTTATTGCTGTATTTCTATGAAAAAAAAATACAATATTGATTTTCCGTTGTGTAATACAATCAGAAAAATGTACACGCATTGATATTTCTTAAAAACTGGCCACACTTAAACCGATATTCTCATGATGGACTGATTTAGTTAGCAGAACCTTGATTTAGACCTATCATTCAGATAAAAAATGAAAAATAATGTTAAAAATCCACTATAAAGAATATATCAATATGCCATGTTTTAGTTAAAGAGAACTAACCAGAAACACTCAAGAATTGGAAAGAATAATTGTGTCAATTTC
Source organism: Plecotus auritus (assembly GCF_963455305.1). Lineage (NCBI taxonomy): Eukaryota > Metazoa > Chordata > Mammalia > Chiroptera > Vespertilionidae > Plecotus > Plecotus auritus. Next base: position 44,971,300 of record NC_137782.1, read on the forward strand.
ATGTCACATATAAATGTAGGAGAAATAGACAATTTAATTAATAAATAAATGTATATACACAACTAAAAATTCACCATGTTTGTCACTGCACAATAAGATTACACTATAATTATTATTTAGGATTTTCTTTAATTTCCAAATATTCTATAATGTCTCAATTTAATATTCTAAAAAATATAATATAGGCAAGGAAAGCTTTCAAATGAGCTACAAAATTCACTGTATTGATTATGGAGGCAAAGATCCATAAAGTCCATAGAAATCTTGGACTATCACAAAGAAAGATTGACTCTGGGCTATGGGTTGGGTCAGAGGTCATGACCCCTCACCACTTTCATTCCCACATTCAGTATGGCCCACTTCATAATGTGAGGGCTGAAAGTACAAAAATGAATAAAATTATCTAAAACCCTGGGAGGGAAATCAGATTATAACTGGGATCATTTCTCTAAGTAGATGACAGATAAAGAAGATTTCTGCAGGAATAATGAGTTCATTAATAAATTCTCAGTGCTGACCTATTGCCTGAAAGTCAGGAAAACCAATGTTTCCAGGCAGAGCTTAAACACTAACCTCCAACATAAAATAACTGAGAAGCCAAACTAAAATCTACTAATCAAAGGGCCATGTGACAACAGCAAATCCTTGTATATAGCATCCTAATAATTTAATGTACAGTATTTACTGGATTCTGATTCCAACTTTAGATTTTGATACACAATTGATTTAATATCATCTTTTCCAAAGGATAAAAAAACAGTAACACCAAATTAATGTCAATTAACTTTAAATGCATTACAATTTCAAAAATGTTAAAACATAAAAAAAAACACTTGTTTTAAAAGCAAGGAGCAGGTAGAAAATCATAATATACCTACTCTTTTAGAGGCAAAGGTCACATCTAAGAAATCTATACTGATAAAAGGGTAATATGCTAATTAGACGAGATGTCCTTCTGGACAAAGCCACAGTGGCGGGGCCGAGGCAGAGGCGGTTAGGGGCAATCAGACCAGCAGGCAGAGCGGTTAGGGGCAATTAGGCCAACAGGGGAGAGAGGTTAGGGGCAATCAGGCTGGCAGGGGAGCAGTTAGAGGCACCAGACAGGCAGGCAGAGGCAGTTAGGAGTGATCAGGTAGGCAGGCAGAGGGGTTAGGGGTGATCAGGCAGGCAGGCAGAGGCAGTCAGAGGCGATCAGGCAGGCAGACAGAGGCAGTTAGGGGTGATCAGGCTGGCAGGGGAGCAGTTAGGAACCAGTGGTCCTGGATTGTGAGAGGGATGACCGGCAGTCGGACATCCCCTGAAGGGTCCCAGATTGGAGAGCATGCAGGCCGGGCTGAGCGTCCCCCCAACCCCCAATGCATGAATTTTGTGCATCAGGCCTCTAGTATACTATAAACAGCTAAGAAAACAAAATGTTCCAGATAAAGGCAGATGTCGTTTAATAAAACTTTTCACAACATTTTAGATCACAAGACATTATTTCCATTAAAAATACCTATATGAACACCAATTAGGGAACCTCACAGATCTTAAAACAGTGACGATTCATGAGGATTTTATCACCACTTATCCTACAAGGGAGTGTTATACACTTCAAATAAACTCTTCACTGTTCCTTGTCTGACTTAATAATTTAAAAACTCACAGAGAATCTCTTATCTTATAAATATGAAAGCTTCATATTATCCTATATCTAACTAAAGAACCACATGTTACACAAGAATTGGGACATCTACACACACACACACACACACACACACACACACACACACACACACATCTTTATGACAGGATAAATCCTGCCCAACCATACTCATACCCTTTCTGGCTGAGTCTCAAAGAGAAGAGAAAATTGATTCACCATTTTTTACATATGATTCTTCTATCTGATCATATCACTCACTTCCAGCAACGATACAAGGACAATTCTTAAGTATACAATTCTTAAGTATACAGCAACGATATAAGGACAATTCTCAAGTAGACTGTTACTTGTATACGCATACAAAGAAGACATGCCTATTTGAGGCCTGAATCTCTCTATCAAGCTCAAACTCAGATCCAACTGCCCACTGCATATCTGCACCTGAATAATCTATGGCCATTTCAAATTCAGCACAACTAAAGTTAAGTGTGTCACTGTCCCTCCCACAGTACAATCCCTGATGGCTGTAACTTGCTGCTTCTCCAGTGTTCTCTATCTTTGTTACTAGAACACCACTTTCTATCCATTCATCCAAGGTGCAAATCTAAGTCAACCTTCACCACTCCAGCTCACACTTACACCATCTGGTCACCGAGTCCTACCTAGGCAGGGGTGGGCAAACTTTTTGACTCGAGGGCCACAATGGGTTCTTAAACTGGACCGGAGGGCCGGAACAAAAGCATGGATGGAGTGTTTGTGTGAACTAATATAAATTCAAAGTAAAGGAGCAGAGGGGAGAGCAAGAGAACCCTCCGCTCTTTCGGCTCCGCGGGCCGGATAGAACAGCCGAACGGGCCGGATCCGGCCCGTGGGCCGTAGTTTGCCCACGGCTGTACTAGACTGTCTCTTGACTCTTCTATCCTCTTCTGTTTATCCACCCATTTCCTTACTTAATGGTGTCCTTGCCTATTTTCTGAACAATTAAAGGTTGCTAACAGGACTCACTATCTAGTATTATTCTAAAGTCATTCACCAACTACATTGCAGACATAATATGTATAGTGTAACCACATTGTTTTAACCCCAAATCACAGCATTTACGAGACAGAAACAGAGGCTAACCAGACAAGACACTAAGACAACAGCAATGATGTGTCTCCTTTACTTTAGTAGAATAATCTGTGAGGACAGACACTGTGAGCTATTGTGGCTACATTCTACAAGGAAGAAACTAAAGTTGAAAAACACTTAAACACCCTATCACTGCTTCCAAAATAATATAGGCGTCTATTAAGAATGGTAATTTTCACATTTTAGCTGATTTTAAATAAAACAGCAAAGAGCAGAGTTGAATGCTATATCAGTAAATATTCAAAATAGAACAAAGCATGATTCAGGTTATCTCTGAAAAATATTAGGTTGAACTAAATAAACTTTATATAAAAAAGGCAGTCAAAGTCAGCAATGCCATGTATCTCAACCTAATTAAGGTAACTGGTCTCATCTCGTTTTAAGTTATTTTTCACTGTGTATTTACAAAGGACAAGTATTTCACAGTTCTGCACATTGTGAATTTCTACACAGTATTCTCTTTTACACGTAAGAAAGTATGTCCTCTGAAATATTACAGTAAGGGGACTGCCTATGCAACAGTTGTTCCTTCATCAAAACCATGTTCTCTGTCAATATTCTTACTGCTCTTTAAGTCTTCCATCTTTCTTCTCTGCTACAAAAACTACAAAAAAAAAAAAAGTGAAGAATACAAAGCAAAGCTCTGCTCACCCTATTTGGTTTGTGAGCTGCAGATATGACCACATGAAGAACTGCTGACCTTGTAATTACAATGAGGAAGGACTTCAGGAATTCTTTTACTTGCTAATGCAGTTTTCCCCCTTGGTGCAGAGTGAGGCAAGAATTGCACTTCTCCTCCTCTGTAAATTCTCCCTCTCCCCAGGTTTTATTTCCCATTTTATATGAGGAAATAAAGGTAAAATCCAGCTGGGCAGTTCATTCAGAGCAAATGACAGTTTGCAGATAACACACTGGATTTGCAGCCTCCATTATTGACAAGAGAGAGGTTCTTGTCATGTCAGGGGGGAGCCTTCATTGTTACCAAGACTTAGTTGTGTATGTTTGACAACCAAGGAAAATTGCTATCACTTGAAATGTACAGATCAGTCATGACAAATAAATATATTTTGGATAAAAATCAGATAGAAATTATTGAATTTAAAGATAATGCCAAGAAAATTACAAGTCTAAGAACTTGTCTTTAACTCTGGGATCCCAAAAATGGCACTTCACACTGTATTTAGATTTGACCAAATGACTAAAGATAACCAAAATTAAAAACAAAAAAAAAAAACAACACACACACACACACACACACACACACACACACACACACACACGAATATGTCAGGATATTACATTTTGATAAAAATTGTAAAAAGATACTAAATAAACCAGATGCTTAGGCTGATTGATCAGCATCCTCTACACAAAAGCCACATGGAAGTCAACTGTAATTAAAAGGCTGATTCATGATCGTGCAGAATAAAGAGCTAGCTTCCTTATAGAAACAGAGCTATCCAAAATGAGGGCTCTCTTCCTCACACTGCCCCATAAAGGTTTTAAAAATCCTTCTTTCTCAGCTTCCTGGACTTTACATTTGACATAGACTACCATCCTTTTATTAGCATGACTCTTTCAGAGGTTATAGTATAACTCATTTAGGTCAGAGCTGTCTTTCATTACATCCCAGTCCGGGTAAGATAACATAGTCACTTTAATTAAATTCCGAAGACTGTTTTAGGCTAATTTAGAGGTAAATATAAGGCTATTCAAATTATTCATGTGCATATGGATGGTTACTTGTGTGTATAAGAGTATTTACATATACATACATTTATATATTCATATACATTTCATACACACATACATTTACATACATGTACAAGAGCAATAAGGCAAGAGAAAGAAATCCAAATAGGGAAGGAAGAAGTCAAACTATCACTTTTTGCAGATGACATGATGCTGTATATAGAAAACCCTAAAGACTCTACCAAAAAACTATGGAAACAATAAACAAATACAGTCAAGTTGCAGGATACAAAATCAATGTACAAAAATCCATCGCCTTCCTGTATACCGACAGCAAAACTTCAGAAAAAAGAAATGGAGAAAACAATTCCTTTTGCAATTGCAACCAAAAGAATAAAATACCTAGGAATAAACATAACAAAGAATGTGAAAGACCTATATACGGAAAATTACAAAACATTATTAAAAGAGATTGAAAAAGATAAAACAAAATGGAAAAAATATCCCGTGTTCATGGATTGGAAGAATCAACATAGTTAAAATGGCCATTTTACCCAAAGCAATATACAGATTTAATGCAATCCCCATCAAAATCCCAATGTCATTTTTTAAAGAAATAGGACAAGAAATCATCAGATTTGTATGGAAGGATGAAAGACCCAGAATAGCCAAAGCAATCCTGAAAAAAAAAGAACAAGCCTGGAGGTATCACGCTACCTGACTTCAAAATATACTACAGAGCTATGATAATCAAAACAGCATAATACTAGCAGAGAAAGAGATACACAGATCAATGGAACAGAATAGAGAGTCCAGCTATAAAACCACACATATATGGGACATATAATTTTCAACAAAGGAGCCAGAAATGCACAGTAAGGTTGAACATTGCAATCTCAAGATCTGTCTTTGGTGAAGCACTAGGAGCCAAAAGAAGAGGAGGCAATATACCAATGCAAATAAAGATAGTCTCTTCAATAAATGGTGCTGGGAAAACTGGAAAGCCAATGCAAATGAATGAAACTGGATTGCAGTTTGCAGTTTGTCCCCATGTACCAACACTAATTCAAAATGGATCAAAGACTTAGACATAAGACCTGGAACTATAAGTCACATGAAAAAAATATAGCTACCTAACTTATGGGCCTGGGTGGTAGAGAACATTTTATGGACTTGACCCCAAAGGCAAGGGAGGTAACGGTAAAAATAAATGAATGGGACTATATCAAACGGAAGAGCTTCTGCACAGCAAAAGAAACGGACAACAAAACAAACAAGCAGCCAACCATATGGGAGATGATATTTTCAAACAGTAGCTCCGACAGAGGTTTGTTTAGTTTCCAAAATGTATAAAGAACTCATAAAATTCAACACCAAAAAAATAAACAATCCAATCAAACAGTGGGCAGAGGACCTGAAAATACACCTCTCACAAGAAGACATACAAACAGCCAACAGATAGATATATGAAACAACGTTCAACCTCACTGGCAATCAGGGAAATGCAGATTAAAACTACAATGAGATACCACCTTCCACCAGTTAAAGTGGCCATTATCAAAAAGACAAGCAACAACAAGTGTTGGAGGGGTTGTGGAAAAAAGGGATCCCTCATTCACTGTGGTGGGAATGTAGACTGGTACAACCACTATGGAAAGCAGTGTGTATGTAATAAAATTTTCCAAATCTGATTACAGAAGCTTTAATGATTGATCCTACCTATAATTTCCTCAGTTGATTTACTGTCCATAATTTCTCACATTATCCAGTGTATGAATTCCGTAAACCACCTCAGGTGCAATAATCACTCTTTTCTGTCACATGACCAGTGATGCTTTCAAACTTTTATGGTGAAGCTGCCTGCTATCTACTGCTAGTGAGAAGGGACAGATTCCTGCCAAGCTCTCCAGGTACAGTCGGTGACCATAGAGAGACAGGTAGAGCTGACTGGAGAATCCCAGCCAAATCAGACTTCATTTGGTTACAACTTCAATATTGTTATAGTGGGGGGAGGAACTAGCTTATCAGGGGAACCCCCAGACTCTGCTCTAGTAACTCCTCCCATCCCAGGAGCAAAATCTCAGGATCTGTCTTCTAGGAGCCATAAGAAGAGGAGGCAATATACCAATGCAAGGGTACACCTGGTTCAATTTCCTAGAAGATCCTCTCCTCATAACCACCATCTCTTGCCTCTGAACTCCAACCCTGCAGCTGGACACAAGCACCAAAGACGTTGCACTTGATCCAATCACCACACTCCCAGTGCATGTGAGAGACAAGGGCTTGTGCAGTATCTTCTTAGTTCTTTGGACTGAACCTGCAAGGGAGATGTAGCTGGTGGGCAGGGCCTAGATAGAGGAAGTATATGTACACATCGTACAGGACAGAGTGGTCACCCCCAAAGATATCAGTTCCTAATCTGAGAACCTGTAAACGTCACCTAATACAAAAAGGGGTCTTTGCAGATGTTACTAAGTTAAGCATCTAAAGAAAGGAAGAATTACCAGGGTTATCCCTATTCGCAATCACAAGTGTCATTCAAAAAGAGGCAGAGAGAGATGTGACAAACCCAAGGGGAGAAGGAACCAAAGACTCAGGGTTTAGAGGAACTAGGCCAGAGCTGATGACTCTCAGCAGCCACAGAGGATATACAGCCCTACAGACACCTGGATCTGGGCCTAGTGATGCTGATGTTTGACCTGCGGTCTCCAAAACTGTGAGAAAATAAATTTCTGTTGATCTAAACCAGTGGTTGGCAAACTGCGGCTCGCGAGCCTCATGTGGCTCTTTGGCCCCTTGAGTGTGGCTCTTCCACAAAATACACAGCCTGGGCAAGTCTATTTTGAAGAAGTGGCGTTAGAAGAAGTTTAAGTTTAAAAAATTTGGCTCTCAAAAGAAATTTCAATCGTTGTACTGTTGATATTTGGCTCTGTTGACTAATGAGTTTGCCGACCACTGATCTAAACCATCAAATAAGTGGTAATCAGATACAGCAGCCACAAGAAACTAACACAGCATATTTTATATTTTGCCCAGAATATTTACATGGCATTTTCTAAAATGAAGCTCTATAAAAAGTATCATTAACAAAGTAAAGCACATACACACACACACACACACACACACACACATACACACACAAGTCCTTAAAAACATCCTGGGCATATATATTTGTAAGTATAGAATTCCCTTTAATTCAATGCTCAGGATATCATATAAGTATTTTTTTAAAGACTTCACAGTCTACTTTTTTCATTTTTATTTTAAAATAAGCATGAATTTTTTTTTATCCTAGAAAATTAAAACAAGTTGGGCCACTTTGTTAAATTTTATAATAGAGACGAGGCCTCCTTCAGAGTGTATTTTTGGAGGTAATTAAGTTCAGTAAATACCCTCACAACCATGTTCTTCCTTCCAGGAATACACTGACCCAGCCTCAGACAGGGCCAACAGCAGCATGCTCTCCCTCTACCTGAAGCTGGAGATGGGATTTTACAAAGGCAGAGTCCTCGTTAGTACATTTCCTGGAAGGACAGCACTATTTCAAAAGTCGCCTCTTCTCAGTTGTTGACAACAGCAACATGCACTTCAGTGCAGATTTGGTGGCTGCCAAGCCTCCAGGAGAAGCCAACCTCAGAGTTTAATCAATGCAAAAAAAGGGGGATAGTAAAGAATATAATGTAAGGAAAAATATCCTGTAAGTAAATTACATCTAGAAAATTTTTACTTTAGAAAATTAACTTTCATTTGTAATGCTAACAGCAAGACACCCATGAAAAACACACATGGTGTGAAAACAAGCCAAAGGAAAATCGTTTGGGCAAAAAATGAAAAAGGATCCCAAGTCAAATTTATAGAAAAGATTCCTGTATTAACTTTAGGTCGAGAATATGTTTGTATATTTTCAGAAAGCAACTCCAAGACCATGTGGATTCCTGCAACAGAGAGAAATTGACAGGACTGATCCAGCCATGAAGACAGAAGAGAAACAGTCCAGAGATGGAAGACGCTGACGACACCTTGCCATACTAGCAGTCAGCAGCTGTGCATCGCTGCAGGTTGCCCAGGACCAAACCAGAGAGGGTCGGACCTGCATTACCACCACTTGTCCACCATCTAGAACTGAAATATCATTGCTGACATGTACACATAAGGAACTGTTTGACATTGAAATTGGGACTCAAAAGAACTGTTGGCCCAGAAAGAAACTCACTACAGACTGATTCATTTGCCTCTCAGCATAACCATTATTGTTTGTCTCATTTTCTGTTCTTTTAAGTGTATTTCTAGTATCACATGATCTCACTCATCTAGGGGAAATAATGAACAACATAAACTGATGAACAAAAACAACCCGGAGACAGGGAAGCATCGATCAGACTGTCAAACCTCAGAGGGAAGGTAGGGGAGGGTGGGGGTAAGGGGAAGAGATCAACCAAATGACTTGTATGCATGCATATAAGCCTAACCAGTGGTCACGGACAACAGGGGGGTGGGGGCATGCGTGGGAAGGGGTTTGGGATGGGAATGGGGGGATGAGGACAAATATGTGATACCTTAATCAATAAAGAAATTAATTTAAAAAAAAAGAATTTAATCAATGATCCAGTCCCTCCACTGCTCCCTCTTCTGCTTCCTGCTTCCTACACTGGCAGGAGGGTGTGTCGAAGAGTGGGAGGAGACATCAGTAATAATGAAAAAGTAAAAGTTCTAAACATTCCCACTAGACAATCCTAAACTTGAATAACAAACTAATAATCTGATGCATACCACAGCTTTAGGGAGATAACACTTGAGCAATAGGAAATACTACTTTACTCAGAGAAATCATGCACTTTGTGATAAGAAAAAAACCTACTTTGCATTAAAGAAATGAGAAGCAAGCATCTCCAAACACTGAGATATAAAAATGCTTTCCATTTAGCAATAAGTCTGACTTTACAAATTCCATTTAAATGCAAAAAAAGTCTTTATGATACCAAGCCAGGACAAAATATCATGTTAAAAACCACTAATATAATTGAATGTCTCACATGATTTTGACTTGGTCTGCAGTAAATCTGACTAAGTATCATGAACCACATGCCACATACCAAAATTACTAACAATGGATGTCTCAGAATGAAATAACTTGTGAATGTCTCAGAATTCAAGTAATTCATTAATATTCTCATGTAAAAACACCATGCAAATATTAAGGGGCCCTTCCAATGTGAACTAAGAGATAAGTAACTCAAGTCATCAAATACTTTACTTCAGAAAAGTTCATATATCTTTTCTAATCTCCTTAAACTAATTTATTATTTGCATGACACACCTGAAATGGGTGTTCATCCTCCAGTGCTCGTTCATTCAGACAGTACAAATTCTCTACTGTTCTACTCACATGTAGAAAATAAAAAGGAAAACAATGCCCTAATTATCTTTCTTAATTGAATAGTGAACATTAAAAAAAAAGATACCAATCTCAGATAAGACACAGTTACCATCGTATAGCATCTGATTTTCAATTCATCACCATATTTCAATTTTACTGGTATATTGTATTTTAACTCATATCTTCGTAATTTCAATTAATTTGTAAAGAAATCCAACAAACTACCATAAAATTCAATTTAAAACATTCAAAGATTTTGAAATAAGTTTATATTTTTTAAATAGGCAGTTAAATGCTCTCAAGTATAACAACATGTATCAAAAGATTCTCTATCATGTAGCATTAATATTATAAATGTCTATATAATTAATTTTACTAAAATTGTTTTAAATCTAGAATATGTACTACTCGCCAAGAATTTAAAAAACAGTATTACTCAACAGTTCCAATATCCAAAAAACTTGTCTGTGATTCTCTGAAAATATACACCAAAATGTGTGCATGCATACACACATATCCACATATATGCACGCATATGTGCACTCAAGCACACAAACATGCGGTTCTGTTAGAAATATGTACCTAAAGGTATACATGAGAAAGTAGAATAGTCACCTATGGCACTAACCAACAACAAATTAATTTTTCATCTTTACAGATAACAAATAATAATGATTGCTTAATACATATGTACATATAAATGTATAATTATGTATTGATTAGTTTAGCTTTCAACAAAACACAAGAGTATACAGAATAGCTCCTGAGTAAGATAGTAGTTTTAAAAATCATACCAACAGACCATTAGCATTGAGTGAATTTATTTTCCCCAACGATGCTAAAGATATGCAAAATTTTCATTCTTTGGAGTTGCACAGTAAATGATTAACACCAGCTCTGCTCATTATCTCCCTTAACAAAACTTCTCTAAAAACAAATAAATCAAAAATGCCTCCAACATTCCTGAATAAATAAATTACAGACCTATTCAGTGGCAGGAATGATATTTTAAAAAGCTTGTGCAAGCTCATTGTACAACTTTTTTACAAAACCACATTTGATAAAAGAAAAAACCGTCCATCTTTTCATCCCCTACAAAGTGTTACTAGCAGGAATGGCTCCTCAAAGATGAAGAAACTTTATAATAGCAACATATCTAGGAAGTGTTAAAACCCTGTGTTCCAACAGATTATAGTCACTGCTAATTAGGAGCTGATATTGCTCATAAAGATACTTTTAGGAGCCACGAGTATTTTTCTCTCATAATGAGAATATAAGGATAATGAAAGCTAATAGAAGCCATCACTATATGATCAGAAATCATAAATGAGGATGTTTGTATAATGGGAAACTAATTCTTGACTTTAAAAGTATGTATTTGGGTAGGTTGCAGAGGATTTTTTTTTCTTATTTCTACATAACCCCACAACTTTCGCACTGAACAAATGCCATGAAAACAACTGACAAATCTTCCAGTGTCCTGGTTTTCACCAGGCATTCTGTAACAGCTGCACCTACACTATATTTTCAAAAATCTCTGTACAGAAATAGTACTAATTAAGCATAAATGTTAAAAGGAAAAATTTAATGGAGTGATCAAATTGCATTATTTTAAAGTGAAAATCAATGTATTCTAGGATTCAATAAAGCTCACCAGGTAATAAGTCTACAGCATACTAAAGACTATAAGCTAACATCTGAAATTAAAATTCTGAGTTCACGTATATTTTATTCAAACAATCACTAATACCATTTTCTATTACGAATGACAAAAGTTATAATACTGGAAGATCTAAGAAAAGCTTTATCATTATTCTCATCTTACCATTAAAATTATCCTTCAAATTATATCTACCTAAAAGATTTGGGCTATTTTAAAAAGCACACACATAAAATGATGCAGTTCAAAACACAATAAGCTCTTCTATTGCCATAACCTAAAAGATTTTTCATAGAACTAAAAAAAAAAGCATGTAAATTAAGGTGACTGAAACATGCTTTAATCTCACAGAGTAATATGGTAGCTATTCATCACCTGAAGTCATAAAACACTGGGTCTCGTCCTTAGTATATTCTAATGAAGCCTATCATGCAAATGAGAGTGACCTTTTCCTTGCATTCTGCAAGTTCACATTTATTCCAGGAGTACATAGAGTTTGCCAATACAAACTAGCCAAAGACTGGTAATTACTGTAATCAATTAGTAGTTAGTGTCGTTCTGCTCATTTTCAGCTAATGTCAACTAAGCCATTTTTGAGAGAGCCACCCTTGACAACAGCTTTTCTACTGTTTTTAAAATGGGGGAAAAGGGAAAATGAAAACACTGAAACTTTCCAATATGGCTGCAAGGTTGAATCCCCTCCAAGTGACTTGAATTTTCAAGACAAGGCCCTGGAGTTTGTAAGGGACAAAGACTCCTGGGTAAAGTTGTGTACCCTTAAAATGACATTGAAGTGTTCTGGCCATACAAGGAAACATTAATATTTAGATATTTAAATGAAGGACACTCTCCTGTGCAGCAGTTCAGACTTGGGAGAACTTGGGCACTCTTCGCCACGGTTGAGTAAACAGGCCGTACCCTCTGCTCGGGAACAGTCTATTCTGTCGACAGTTATGGATAGGAAACATTACGGCAGCCGGTAATTAAAGTAAAAACTAATACTGTCTCAGAGATGGGGAATTTTGTAAAGGAAAATCATTTGTCATGGCTTACAGTTCCCACAACTGAAATGAATTATCTTTTGCTTTAGCACATGGCCATTTTAAGCTGGTGTATTTACTAAACTAAAATGAGGCCCACTGGCCCACCTTAATTGCATTAGCTGGTGGGCACAGAACAAAAATAGAATAGGTTGTAGAAAATATTCTACACATGCTGCACAACATTAAACCTGGAGTTTCCAGTGTGGGCAACTAAAGCAAATACCAGTTTAAATTAAAGGCTGTTGCATCACAGAAAAACCAGGTTACTAAAAATAATCTATAGTATTTTCCCTAAATATGGTTGATTTTTAAATTTACAAAAAAGGACTAGGGGAAAACAGTTGTGGTTGCTAAAGAGAAATGTCAATTTCCTATCAAAGGATGTCCTATCGCTGGACCTGGCCAACAGGTAAAGGACAATATATTTAATACTCACAAGAAAATTTGAGAGAGAAAAAAGAGATCATTCCATAAAAGAAAGAAATTGAAACTGTAGTATCTTAGAAGTTATCCATAAAACAAAACAATAATAGAGATGAGTAATTTCACCGAGATTCCTGAACTCAAATGAATAGCCAAACTAAATGCCAGCCTGTTGGACCTGTCAAACTGGGACACCCAAGGTCATGTTTACCTTGAATCTATACAATTCATGGCTGTTTATAAACTGAAATCTCTGCCTACTAAGAAATTACTAATTTTAAATAAAGAAAAGTTACTTGGGGGGAGTACTACAAGGGTAAATCGATACATACACATGTGTTACACTGACTCAAATGTGTGTTTTTGTGTCCTCCTTTTCTCTCCAAAAAAGGTAAGTACTTGAAAAATAAAATGGCAAATATAAAAAACAAAAAAAGGCACAATACCATATTCATATGCCAGGTGAGAACATTCAGTTTATTTTCTGGTGTCTGAAAATATCATTCATGAATATCTGAAAATATCTATGAATTGCAGTCTCTTTGTAAATTAAAAACATCTATAAAAGGTGGAGAAGAAAACTATCACACTGAAGATAGTGTTTTAAAATCTTAACCATGCATAGAAACAACATTCCAAAATAAAAAGCCAAAAAATAGTCAAATAAAACTGAAATACATTAATGACAGAGATTTCCCAGGTATCTCCTGACAGTCCTAGAGTGCGGCTTGGGAAACAGGGTCCATCTTCTCAAGTACCTGCATAATTGTGGCATTTGGGGGAAAACTGTGTTTGTTTCCATGGTGAAATGAGGGTAAAAAAAGCAATCAAGTGGCAATCAGTGGAGTGACTTGAAGATGTACTGGTTGACTTCTGCAGATGGCTGGAACCAGTCACCTCAGGTGGCGTCAAACACAAGTGACTTGTGGATACTGACACAGAGCCAAACAGCAGAAGACAGCACTTTCCGTTCTCCTCAGGAAAAAAAACACCAATGGGGGCCCTGACAGCTACCAAGAGAGGACAGAGCAAACAAGATGAGCTAAAGGGAAAAAATAACCAGTAAATTTGAGGGGCCCCAGGCTTCTCATAAGAAACAAACGCCATGGCACAGAACAGAAGCAGTTCTTGGAGCAGTTCGCTCCAAGGAAAGATGAACAGGAAATGCTTCACAAAGGATAGAGCTTGCAGAACATGGCTGCTCCGCATGAAGACACGGTCTTCATGGTAAACACTGGAGACAACAATGACCAGAGTCCTGTTACGACACTAATTGTCCATGAAAGCTAACCTGCAGCCAGGCAGACAGTTCAGTTCCAATCGTCCGCTCACAGGAATAACACAATTGGAGATGACAAAAAACATTCATGTATCACAAGAGACCCAGAGTGCCGAGGGGCGCCACGGAGCACGTGCTCAAAGGAATGCTTTGCAGACTGTATACTTCTTAAGTAGAGACAACAAAACTCAAGTACAACATCCTAGATTTTCTCACTTTTTTAACATAGCTTTTTTTTTTTATTCTAATGCTGGAAAGCAAAGAAAATGGAGTAGCAATGACATTTTTTCAGAAATTAGATGTGGTTGTTTTATAAGTAAGAAATCCTATAATGAAAAAAATTAAAGAATAACATTAAGTTTCTGCTCATATGTATTCAATGATGATTTAATGTTGCTAAAGTGTTTCAATTTGTTGAGTGGTTAGTATAGAAAGAGGTTTAAGTAAGTATTACATATTGTAATTTACAATTATTGCAGCATTTCCATTTTTCCATAAGCTAATGAAGTGCATAAAGCACCTTCCTAATGCAGTAATTTAAAACTACATTAGGTAACTTTAAATTACTTTGCTTATTATATCTTATTAAAAGTCACAGAGATAAAAACTAGTATTTTAATTGATAATTTAACAGTTAAACATTTCTTGCATAAAGCAGAGAAACGTATTGAGTAAAACCAGAAGCCCATGTGTAACTCCTACATTTAAATCAAAGTACAGAAAATCTCATTTAACTGTGGAACTGTTTCCATGTTTGGGTTGATCTACATATAAAAAGTACAGAAAATTAATTTGATTAAAAAATGAACTCATTTAATTATGCAGTGGATTTCAAAACTGACCACTTTACATACTGAAAAACACTGATTTACATACTGATTTAACACTGAAAAACACTCAGAGTTTTTTAAATGAAAATGACTTAAAATCATGTGGGTAAAAGTGAACACTGCGAAGGCAAAGAAAAGCACCTGACAGAATTATTCTTATTAACTTGGGAAAAAAAGAGTAATCATTTAAATAAAAGGTCACATTTAAAACAAAATAAAAATGTTCGCTATTAATTAAGAGAAATTCTATGAAAATCAGAATGCATTTTACAATCAGTTCTTGATTACCCAGTGAAGGATAAGCTGAACTGGTATTTATCCAAGGTAGCTCTTGCTTTCTAATTTGACAATTAGCATCAATACACTTTCTTTAATGATTGTTTTGTTGAGATAGGAGGGTACTACTCTAATAGTGGCTTTGAGAAAGACAGACATCTTCTCCTATTGATTTCTTAATTACTGCTTCTGTTGATACCCTCAAGAGGGATTTTCAAGTCCATGATACAGTAGATACAGTTCCAGGGATCCTTAGCACCCCATCCAAAAGCTAGGAAAGAGCTTTCAGAAGTAGTTTTCTTACTCTACTCTTAAAGAGGAAAAGAAAAATAAATGTTGCTTTGGAGACAGAAGCCAGTCTGCACAAATAATTTCAACAAGAATAAGAATATTTTTTAAAATCTTTATTGTTGAAAGTATTACATAGGTCCTGCTTTTTCCCTCATTAACACCTTCCAGCCCTCCCCTATCCCTTCCTCCCCCAGGCCCTCACCACCCCATTGTCTGTGTCCATGGATTATGCATAAAGGCATACAAGTTCATTGTTGATCTCTTCCCACCCACCCTCCCTGGCCTTACCTCTGAGGTTCAACAGTCTGTTCATGCTTTTATGACTCTGGGTCTGTTTTTGATCATCAATTTATTTGGCTCATTAGAATAAGAATACTTTTAAGTCTGAAGCTGTTCCATTCCTTTTCATTAGATGTCCACAAAATGGCTTCATTATTTATATTTAAGTTAATTCCTAGCAATATGGATCTGTATTCAAATTCAGCTAACTAGGAAAATCTGAAAGGAAGCAGTGATACGCAGTGACACAGCAGGAACCCCACAGTCTGGCATTGACCACCTGGGTTCCTCAGTGGACAATGATTTTCCCCTTTTACCTCCCTGAGACTCAGCATCTTTGTCTGCAAAACAAAAGATTCCAATTAAGTGACCTTGAAGATTTCTTGCTGCTCTAGGACCTAGTATCTGCTCTACTGCACCTCGATAATCCCTGGGTACCAGCATCAAAATGACCTGGGCTATGAAAAAGGCTTGTTTTTGGACCCTGTCCCAGATGGAGTGAGTCATGGAGACTAGGAGGAGGCTGAGATGCCTTTCGTCATCCTCCAGGCAATGCTTCTGCACACTCTAGGTCAGCGACTATCAATTGGTGTGCTGCAAGAATTTTTACAACATGCAATACCTGACTATTTACTCAGGGGCACTGACTCTTTTCCCCTAAAACTATCAAATAAAAAAATGACAACAGCCAACACAACAATAGCCATCCAGTGTGAATGAATCAAACTTATGCCTATTTCTATGTGCCGCCGCATTTGGTAATTAATTTATGTGACATGAGATGGAAAGGGTTGACCATAATTTACCTACAACTCTGCTCTCCCGAAGTAGTCTGTGTAACCAAATTCTGACTTTAGGAAGAAGGGAGTTCTGATATAAACAAGAGAGGAAAAGAACATGAAAACTAATTAGCAGAGATTAGTATACATATCTTTGCAAACTGCAGAATGTCGATATTAAAGTTTTCTGACTTCATTACTCCTCCTGATTAGTGATTGAAATTGTGTTTGCATTTCATGAGTTTTAGCCTCAAAAGGCTTAGAAATTTCACACCACATAATGAGCACAGGATTGTCTCTATTCACTTCTCAGAAATAAGGGAACCATTTTGTTTTGAAATGTGAGAAATTTACCTAAGAAAAGCTCAAGAACTGACCAACTTACAGAAATATGGAATCCCAGGGTCCTGATGAGTTCTTATTTAACCAGTTCAACCCCACAAATGGCTCCTCTGAAATACTACATCTTAACAAGGGCACGTTCTTTCTCACTTACAGGAAACGTATGACTCAATAGAGCAGCCTATTCTCTGTAAGCTTCTACTTCTACAGACTCAAAATCTGTAATTTTCACCGTATTTTCATAAAATGCTAAATCAATGCCAAAATATGTGCAGTGATTTTGGATACTTAGATTAGTTGTTGGAAATGTTCACTGTGCAGAAAAAGCAGCACTTATTCTTTAGGTCACTATATAAGGCTGCTCTGCAGGCATCCAGAAAAGCATTCATCAGAAAGATTCAGTTCACCTCATACAGAGAGCAAGAAAGAGAACATGAGATGTTATATCCCAGAGCTAAGATTTAAATAAAAGTGCTTTTATAATTTAATACATTAATGAGCATTTTAGTCAGGAAAAGAAACCTAGAATATTATTAAACTAGAGGCCCGGTGCACAAAATTCATGCACTGGGGGGTGGGAGGGTCCCTTAGCCCAAACTGCACCCTCTCCAATCTGGGACCTTCGGGGGATGTCCGACTGCCTGTTTAGGCCCGATCCAATAGGCAGTCAGACATCCCTTTCACAATCTGGGACTGCTGGCTCCCAACTGCTCGCCTGCCTGCCTGATTGCCCCTAACTGCTTCTGTCTGCCAGCCTGATCACCCACTAACCCAGCCGTGGGCAAACCACGGCCCACGGGCCGGATCCAGCCCATTCGGCTGTTCTATCCGGCCCGCGGAGCTGAAAGAGCGGAGGATTCTCTTGCTCTCCCCTCCACTCCTTTACTTGAATTTATATTAGTTCACACAAACACTCTATCCATGCTTTTGTTCCAGCCCTCCGGTCCAGTTTAAGAACCCATTGTGGCCCTCGAGTCAAAAAGTTTGCCCACCCCTGCCCTAACCACTACCCTGGCAGCCTGATCAATGCCTAACTGCTCCCCTGCCAGCCCGATCATTCCCAACTGCTCTCCCCTGACAGCCCGGTCACCTCCCAAATGCCCTCCCCTGCATATTTCCTCTTTATTAGATAGGGTTTTTTCTTTAACATATTGGACAGCCCTAACTGGTTTGGTTCAGTGGATGGAGCATCGGCCTGCAGACTCAAGGGTCCCAGGTTCGATTCTGGTCAAGGGCATGTACCTTGGTTGGGGGCACATACCCAGTGGAGAGTGTGCAGGAGGCAGCTGATGTTTCTAGCTCTCTATCCCTTTCCCTTCCTCTCTGTAAAAAATCAATAAAATATATATTTTTAAAAACATATTGGACAGTGTACCTGCCATGGTCTTGACAAACCAGTAAAAATGTAAACCCAAACTAAAAGTGTCATAATATAAACTCCTTAAACAGGAATTTCATGAGACCTTGGAAAGGTGATATCATGTGGTTGTTTCTTCCTTTTTTCCTTCTCTTTCTTTTTCTTGATGTTTCATCTTCTGTCCTTTCTTTCTTTCTTTTCTCCTTTTATTCCTTTTCTGTCCTCTCTTTCTCTTAACTTTTCCATTGGTAAAATCATCAGTACTTGAATCGCTCCATGGGGGCGCGGGCGCCTCCCAACCGGACACCCAGGGCTGAAGCTGGGAGGGGTTGGTGGCATGGGGGCGCAGGCACCTCCCAGCCGGACACTTCAGGTGTCCTGCCACTGGGAGGGGATCTCAGCATGGGGGCGCAGGCGCTTCCCAGCCAGACACCCAGGGCTGCCACTGGGTGGGGATCGTGGCGTGGGGGCCTGGCACCTCCTAGCCAGACACGCCAGGTGTCCTGCCACTGGGAGGGGATGGCAGCGTGGGGGCGCGGGCACCTCCCAGCAGGACACCTGGGGCTGCCGCTGGGAGGGGTTCACGGCGTTGGGGTGCGGTTGCCTCCCAGACAGACACCCGGGGCTGCCGTTGGGAGGGGATCACGGCATGGGAGCGCAGGCACCTCCCAACCAGACACCCAGGGCTGCGGCTGGGAGGGGATTGCGGCGTGGGGGCAGGGCGCCTCCCAGCCGCACACCCGGGGCTGCCGCTGGGAGGGGGTGGCGGCATGGGGGTGCGGGCGCCTCCCAGTGGGACACCCAGGGCTGCCGCTGGGTGTGGATGGCATCGTAGGGGCGCGGGCGCTTCCCAGCCGGAAACCCGGGGCTGCCTGGCTCTCAGCGGCAGCCCTCCCTGGGACTGGGTGACTCCGGCAGGGCTGAGAGGACCGGGCACCGCCACCTTGTGGCTATGGGTGCCGCCATTTTGTCACAGAGTGACGGTTTATTTGCATATTACTCTTTTATTAGATAGGATAAAGATCAAAAAGGGCACCTAAGGAGATGTTTTTGTGCTTTCATTTTATGAACAAGTGACAAAAATAGTCATTTAAACCGTTCCTCCTAATATGGTGACAGGAGATTTGACTTTGGGTGGTGGGCATATGGTGTAATCTACAGATCTCGTAACATAGAAATTCACATTTGAAACCTATATGTTTATGTTGACCAATGTCACCCCAATAAATTTGATAATAATTTTAAAAAATTTTAAAAACCCATTCCTTCTATTGTATCTACATTGGGAAAACTTTCAACATAATACATCATTTCTCCTATAATCCCAAAGGTCCCTTTGGAGAACAGTAAAATAATGAACACATTTATAAACTAACACTAATTTTAGTCAAAGGTCAAAGTTGCCAATGGTCTCTGAGGTAGAGTAATGCTCAAACTCCATTATACGTAATCAGTGATGAAGATGATACCACTAAAGGGCAAGGTCAAAAAAAAGTCACCAGTGACAATAAGATTAAAAGTAGCAGCATGCCCAACCATCAGAGAAGTGAGTGCAAACAGACACAGCCTTTGGGAAAGGTAGTCCTAATCAGGAAATGACAGGGAGTAGAGCAGCCAGCCATTGTTTCATCCTCTCCAGTTGTCAGGGTGAAAGAGTTAAATGGTTTGTCATGCTGCTATTATTTCAAAGTAGATAGGCTTTACCTGCAAAGTAATGTTTTGGAAAACATTCACACTAGAAGTCATACAAAGAGAATATTAAAAACAGTAAGTAAGACCTAGCTAGTTTGGCTCAGTGGATAGAGCGTCAGCCTGCAGAAAGGTCCCATATACGATTCCAGTCAAGGGCACATGCCCCCATTGCGGGTTTGATCCCCAATTATGCAGGAGGCAGCCAATCAATGTTTCTCTCTCATCATTAATGTTCTAGCTCTCTCTCCATCTCCCTTCCTCTCTGAAATCAATAAAAATATTTTTTAAAAACCAACCAACAAACAAACAAAAACAATAAGTAAGAAAAAAGTTAGGGATAATATCAAAAACTTTTAAGTAGCACACATAGTTTCCCAACCCTGAAAATTCCATATCAACTTCAACACAAGACTCCATTGAATACATGTTCCCTTTCATAGCATCACAGAGCAGGAGTGATCATGATCCCACACATTATCTCATGGGTTCTGACCTCAAGACCTAGAAGAGCGCCTGGCAACCAGCATCTGCGGCATTAGTTGAATGACTACGGAATCAGTCCACAACAAACTTGACTTTCCAGTCCTACTGGAGACTACCTTTAATTGTTTAAAATGTGTTGCCTCCAAAGAGGCCAAACAGGACTTCAAAGCACTGTAGGCATTATATATCCCTACCAAATTTTACTACTAAATTACCTCTACAAACATTGCCAACCAAACATATCACAGGGATAATAATCACTTTTTAAATTGTATTCTTCTTAAAACTGTTCATAATAATAATATGAAAAATATTTCTTTCTGTTGTGCATATATTTATGCTGAATACAAGAAAATACTCCAAACCTAGTATCTACTACCCGCATAGTACCTATCATATTATATACATAACTAGAGGGGGGGTTCCCTCAACTCACCCTGCACCCTCTCCAATTGGGGATCCCTTGCGGGATGTCCAACTGCCATTTTAGGCCCACTCCCAGGGATTGGGCCTAAATCGGCAGTCAGACATCCCTCTCATAATCTGGGACCACTGGCTCCTAACTGCTCACCTGCCTGCCTGTCTGATTGCCCCTAACTGCCTCTGCCTGCCAGCCTGATCACCCCTAACTGCCCTCCCCTGCCAGCCTGATCGCCCCTAACTGCCCTCCTCTGCTGGCCAATTTGGTTCTGATTGGTTGGTTCCTATGCCAGCGTGAAAAGCTCCACCTCCTAGTCATCCATTGGCTCCCCACAGCAAACAGATTTGGTTCTGATTGGTTCGTTCCTATGCCAGTCAGCATCAGAAGCTCCACCTCCTAGGCAGCCATTGGCTCCCCACAGCACGCAGATTTGGTTCTCATTGATCGGTTCCTATGCCAGTCAGCGTCAGAAGCTCCGCCTCCTAGGCAGCCATTAGCTCCCAATAGCACTCACATTTGTTTCTGATTGGTCAGTTCCTATGCCAGTCAGCACCTCCAGACCTATCTCTGGGCCTAATCAAAGAGGCGGGGCTTAACAGCAGCCCCAGCGGAGGCCAGGAGAGAAAGAAAAGCCTGGCTGCTGGCAAAGATCAGAAAGAAAGAGGGAGAGAAAGAGAGAGGTAAGTACACTGATCAACATTTTCCACTGAGGCTGCAGATCAGACCCTGACTCACTTTCTGGGTCTCAGCCATCTGGGCAGTCAGTGCTGGGTTGCCAGGCTGCAGCTGGGCAACCCAGCGCTGACTTCCGGATGGTCAGCGTTTGGTCGTGAGCGGTTGTTACAATCCTGGGCTTTTATTATTAAGATAACTTCTCTCCCTAAATATTTAATAAATTCAAAATAAATGAGAGAAACAATAAACATATTTCCACTTTCTTCTCTGGAGCATGTGGCATAGAAGAATACATCTTACCAACCATTCCTATAGCTGGGGAAAGGATCTAGAGAAAAATTTACTCTCAAACACTAACACTAACAGAGATACAGTTGACTATGAGAGGGACTGAAAGAGAGTCTAAGGAACTTCTCCTTTTTCACTGATGACCCTCCTCCTTTGCTAACAGCCAGACCTTCCCTAAGTACTGGGAGACATTCAATAAATACTAATTGTCAACAATTAATGACAAACTGTGGTCGGATATCTTCCTCTGGCTGTCCCTCCAAAATACCTGTTCACTCTCACTCATTTCAGCAGAGGCAAGAAATTATCTCTAAAGCAAACACTGCGCAGTGACCAGGAAACTGAGATACCAACACCTACTGGGACGAACTAGTAACATGAACCAGAGACTGCACCTACACCGGAAAACATTGGAAGTACTACCTTCTGAAGGACAGCAACAAGAAGAAGAAAACAGAACAGAAATTGTGGATGTAACAGAAAGTAGAAGCATGCTGAAAACGCACGAGGCTGTAGGAGATGCCCTGTTCCTTTAAAAACAATTACTCGCAGAAACCAAGATAGTGGCATAAGGTATACACCTGTACTTACTGCCTCTCACAACCACACCAAAACTACAACTAAAAGACTATCACCCAGAACCACGGGAAAGCTGGCTGAGTAGAAGTTCTACAACTAGAAGGAAAGAAAACAGCTCATTGAGACTGGGTAGGAGGTTCAGAGGCGCGGAAAAGCAGAGGTACGGAGGCGCACGAATCGGACTGGCGACTGGGTGCACTGTTTTTTTCAATTGAAAGGGAGATACAAGCTCCCGACTGCTCTGAACTCCAGTTTCCGGCGAGACTCTGGGGACCCAGACTCCTACAGGGAGAAGCTGGACTGTCTGGCATCAGGTAAGAGTGGCTTTCTCACAGAGATGCTCGCAGGAATCATTGTTTACTGCGCTGGGGCGTGGGACCCAGGGACTCGGAAACACAGAGACACAGAGACAGCTGACTGGCAGCCACTGCTGTTTGCTATGCCCTGGTTAGTCCCTGAGACCACGCCCCACCCAATTTACAAACTCACCCAAACTGTGAGCAGCAGCTTTTGCATATGAAAGACAAAGAGAGAATCTTAAAAACAGCAAGAGAAAAACAGTTACCTACAAGGGAGTACCCATACGACTGTCAGCTGATTTCTCAACAGAAACTATGCAAGCC
Organism: Plecotus auritus; assembly: GCF_963455305.1. Lineage (NCBI taxonomy): Eukaryota > Metazoa > Chordata > Mammalia > Chiroptera > Vespertilionidae > Plecotus > Plecotus auritus. The sequence continues at coordinate 44,994,465 of NC_137782.1, forward strand.
AGAAGGGAGTGGCAAGAAATATTCAAAGTGATGAATAGCAAGAACCTACAACCAAGATTACTCTACCCAGCAAAGCTATCATTTAGAATTGACAGTCAGATAAAGAGCTTCACAGAAAGAAAAAGCTAAAGGAGTTCATCACCACCAAACCAGGATTATATGAAATGCTGAAGGGTATTCTTTAAGAAGAGGAAGAAGAAGAAAAAGGTAAAGATAAAAATAAATGAACAAAGTGACAACAAATACATATCTACCAACAAGTGAATCTAAAAATCAAGTCAGTAAAAAAATCTGATGAACAGAATAGACTGATGAATATAATAGAATCAGGGGCATAGAAAGGGAGTGGACTGACAATTTTCAGGGGGAAGAGGGCATGAGGGGTGCGGGAAGAGATTGGACAAAAATCTTACACCTATGGATGAGGACAGTGGCAGGGGGAAAGGGCATGGAGTGCGGGGTGGGTGGGAATCAGGTGGAGGGGAGCTATGGGGCAAAAAGAGAAACATCTGTAATAATCTGAACAATAAAGATTAAAAAAAAACACACACAAGAACTCATTATCATTCAACACTGCTAAGTAGTGTTTAGTCTTTGGGATTTCCTGACATTCCACTGGTTCTCAGATTTGTCCCATTTTACTTTTGCCAGCATTTGATACCCCGTGTGATGAATCTCCCAATCTCTGGCCACAAACTCTTCTCGTACTCAGCTTTCCACTTGTATGATCCCCTTCACTCCTAGGACTTCAACTACCATCTCCATGAGATAAGAACTAAGTAGGCTTCTCAGGTCCTAACCTTCAGGTTGAGCAACTGCTTCATGAACATCTCCCACTGAACAGAGACAGACAATCCATCAACATCTCAACTTGAGTATTTATAAAGCTGAACTTCCTGGAAATCAATGCTATGAGGAATCTTAGAGGATATGTAATCATTTTTAAAGTCAGAATACTATGTAAAAGGAGGTAAAGATATTCACTGAGAGGCCAGGACTAGGCTTAGACCAATGCTCCTTCATTGCACGTGCGTCCACCAACCATTCTTGGAGGTCACATGGCTTTCTGTCTACCTCACAGAAGGTGACTTTCATTATTCCAATTTTTCAAGCCTAACACCTAACTTCCTGAGCAATCTCCCAAAGATTCACTTTGAATTTTAGGACTGCCTAACAATTCTTTATCTACTTTACTTTTTGCATCAAATTAACTGCCAAACCACAGTGTTTCCAATGTTTCTGAAGTGTAGATTCAAGTCCCTTAATTCTGCTGGGCTCTGTCTCTTCATCATCTCCCTGATGCACGTTAGCAAGTCTCCTAACAGGCATCTCCACTTCTCGTCTTCCTGTCCAAGTTCAGCCTACACACAACAGGCACTTTAAATCTTTAGCTAGCAGTCCTCTGCAGCTACTCTCGTCCTCTACTCGGAGCCTTTAATGAGTCCGTCCTCCAGTTCCTCTCTACATGCCACTACAATCCTTCCAATGACTCCAAATGACCTGCAGAATGAATTCTCAGTCACTTAACCTGCCCCACTTCATGACCACCTGTCCATATCTCTACTCTCACTCTCATCTCCTTTCCAACATATATTTTGGGAAGGTTTGCAATCCCTAACCCACAATTCTGAAACCTGAACAGTAATGACAACTAAATGTTTCATTTTTTGAAGTCATTTGGGGGGAAGCAGACTTGAACTAATATGCATCTATTTAGAGTCTTCGCTTAAACCACCTATGCGGAATAAATAACTGCACTGCCATAGAAATAATAATATAAATTGAAACGCTACCCCAGGACAACCTATGCGGAATAAATAACTACACTGCCATAGAAATAATAATATAAATTGGAACGCTACCCCAGGACAATTCAGTTACTGAATACTTGCTACTACAATATGTAAACTTCTTAAAAATTAAAAATAAAATAAGAAAACATTAAGAACTGTCAGAACACATCTGTCTCCAAGGTCCTGGATGAGAGAAGGCAGCAATGGGGCACTAAAGCCTGGAGCCGTGAGATTCAGTGACTGCTTCCAGGACGTGGCCTCTCCTCACCACAATTTTGGGAAAGAACTTGACCTCAGGTCTAACATCCTATCTGAAGACTCCACTGACTCATCCCCCCTTTCACAGTGATTTAAATGCTGCTCCTCCATGTCCTATCAGGAATGGCAAAAAAACACATTTTATCCATGGTAACATTCTTAGCACCTAGCTCAGTACTTGGCACAAAATAGAAAGTGAACATTTGTAGGGAGGAACTGAGTAAATTTATCTTAACTATTGATGAATGTGTTTAATTAAGACCCTTCTTTCCTATTAAGATATGTAAAAAAGGTAAAAATCTCGAGGTTTCTCCACAGACTAACTGCTACCTTAGGAAATGATCAGAACTTCTACTCACCTCCAAAAAGATGGACTGAGGCCCTGGCCAGATAGCTTTGTTAGTTGGAACATCGTCTCGATATGCCAAGGTTGCAAGTTTGATCCCCAGTCAGGGAGCATACAAGAATCAACCAATGAATGTGTAAATAAGTAGAACAACAAACCTATTTTTCCTTCTCTCTTTCTCTTTCTTTCTTCCTCTCTCTAAAAATCAATTTTTTAAAAAAAGATACTCTCAAAAGGATGGAATGAAATATGTCAAAAGATGAGGACCATGTAAACATGCAGCAGTGACATTCCAACATTCCCTCTGGGGCACAGCTAATTCCAATGTTGAGGACAAGGAATCAAGAATCTACAGACTGCTGCAGGATTAGAATTTGACTATTTCCCAACTAATATAAAAATTAATGTGCACTAATTAAATAACCGTTGTTTTACAATTCAGGGTCTAGCCAAAAGAGGATCACTTCCTAGGCCATACTTCCTCCGCGTGTGGCTATACCATAATTGACAGTACCCTGACAAAGGGGTTCGGGTGACAAAATAAGGCATGTTAAAGAAATTTATGTATGAGTAAATTAAAGTGAATATTTACACATAAATTTCAAAATGCTTTCCCAATACATTGCTGCTTCCTATTTCTATGTAATTAGGTTTATGCATCTTAATTTTTATTCTGCTTTTGAAATTTACTTTCAAAGATAAAGTTATTCTTTCCATGCACAGTATCCTCAGGCTTAGACATAAATTATTGGCTCTAATGATTCATATGTGGTGGTCAATCGTACACAACTCTCCACACAGCAAACATATTGTATGAGGTATTAGTTGGAATCACTCTTATTTAATGAGATGATCCATCATGGTGTCTTATAATTAAAAACACTCTTAGCCCCAATTCCTAGACACAGAAAGCACAGTAGCAGACAATGTGGGCCCAAGAGGATGAGATGCAATGAACCCTACGTGGGTGCCGAGTGGCAGGGGGCAGTAGAATAGGAAAGGGGAAAAGGAGATCTCAATTCATGTCACTGAACTAGAAAAGACCTCTATGTAAAAACATCCTGTCCATAATGTATTAAGGTTACTTCACCAGCACCTCCCAAACAGGTGAGCACAAATTGTCTATAGAAGCACAGCAGGACTAAAAATACCCCTCCAATTCTCCCTTATCCCCAAGGAAATGTTTTCCAAAGCATTATACAGCCAGGAGAATCTAAGGAGAAGTCAACATTCCAGACAGTGTTCTAATGGGCTATCCTGGGAAAGAACATGCCTCGTGTAGAAAAGAAGCATCAATTTTGAATTATTAACAAGTCATAGTTTTACAAAAAAACTCACGAATATTACTTGAAATATCATAAACACCATCTACTAAAATATGAAATTACACATGAAGACATTAATATAAAAAGAAAGCAGTTTTTCACATTTTGTAAGAATAAAAAAATGACTTTTCTAAACCCTAAATAAAAATTAGAAGAGGCTTCCTCAGCCGGGTAGCTCAAGTGGTTGGAGCATCATCCCCTACACCAAAAAGGTTAGGGCTCAAGTCTCATTCAGGGCACACACCTAGGTTGCAGGTTCAATCCCAGGTTGGGTCACATATGGAAGGCAGCCAATCAATGTTTCTCTCTCACAATGATGTTTTTCTCTTCTCCCCCTCCACGCCCATCTCTCTTCTCTCTCTCCCCCACCCTTCCACTCCCTCTGAAATCAATAAACATATACTTGGGTGAGGATTACAAATATATATGTATGTGTGTGTGTGTGTGTATGTGTGTGTATACATATATATAGCTAAAACTGTGTGTGTGTGTGTGTGTGTGTGTGTATACATATATATGGCTAAAATTGCTTTTAAATTTCAATCCAATACATTTATTTTTTAAAGAATAGATTCTACTGGCTACATCACATCAGATTTGCAAATTTTGGATTACTAGGTAGATGGAATGATATAGCAAACATGAAGATACTCAAATAGGTAATCAAAGAGAAATGATACACTGAAGAAACTACTCTCATAGGTAATAAGTATTACAGGTATGAAATTAGGTTTGTCTCACTGTCCACTAAAATACTTTAAAAAGTAGTTATTTAAACAAGTAGAATGAAACAGATATTTAATTGGCATAGAATATGAACAGATCTTTTTAAAACAAGAATATGTACATTTTTTAATATGAAAAAAGTTCAAACAAAATAGTTAATCAAAAACAGATTATGAGAGTTCCCATCCATCAATTGAGAAAACAGCAAAACTCAAATGCAAAGGTCACAAGGTGCAGTGAGCAGCCAACATTCACAAGTGCTGAATGGGTCAGACTTTCTGAAACACAGGGTTGTCATATGTAAGAACTTTAAACACCATTCACTTTGAAAGCCAACACTTCTACCTCTAAGCATCTCTCCTAAGAAAATAAAAGGGCACAGTAATGTATACACAAAGATGTCCACCAAAGGGGTGTATATAAAAAGAAATGGTCATATAAATCATTATAATACATACATGTGGAATGTTATACTGCCATAAAAAATTCTACTAAGAATATTTAATGGCATAGAAAAATACTTCCTACATCACTTAACCAAGAGCAGATTTTAAAATTTTATCTATGGCACATTTAGTTATGTAATACCCAAATAATTATATCAAATGTACAAGAGAATTAAAGGATTTTTTAATACTCATTATATTTTATTAACTCCTCCCAATTCTCCGCAATGAGAATTGAGGATAAAATTTAGAACTACTGTCAATGGAGGAAAAATATATTATTGTAACAGCTATTTACGGGCCAGGGAGGATACTTGAAATATCAGGGGGACCACTCTGTAAAATACATGATTGTCTAACCACACACACACACGGACACAGACAGACACACACACACACACACACACACACACACACACACAAATTTACAACTGGTGTTAAAAATAAATTAGAGGCTTTGTACTTCTAGAAAAAGTAATAAGCTTCTAACAAATATTTCACAAATAGCAGCTATGAAGTCTGGATAAAATATTAAAACTATCAACTATCTGGTGAACCAGTAGACTAAACAAAAGCTGGAAGTTTTTAGAGACATCAAGGCCTGAAGCAAGCAACAAGACTTTTTGGTGGCTTTACCCTGAGGATGTCCAATGTGGGCTGGCAGCTGAAATCACAAGAATTAAAGTCACAAGATTTAAAGCAGATTGATATTAAAGCTTAAAGATCACACAAGAGAGATGAGTGGCTGAGTACTACACACATGACATTTGCTATGTGCTGATAATCAACTTAACTGCCTGTAAAATGAAAACACCAACAGTCTTTGATGCAATACAACAAAATCCAGAGACTACACAATGTAAACCTCAAAATGTCCAAGATGAAATCCAAAATTACTTGATTTGGAAAAGTCAGAAAAATGTGACTAAATCTTAAGCCAAAAGATATGTGGCAAACAAGATATTCAGAATTATTTTAAAAGTCCTTCAGAGAATCCTATATAATAAAGAGGGAATATACTAATTGACCCTTGTGCCATCACAAAGATCGATGGCCCATGCACTTTCTGAACAGCACTTCAAAACGTACAAAGAAGTGGAAAATTGGGTCTCTGAATGGTTTGCCTCGAAACAAGAGAAGTTCTATTGGGATAGTATCTACAAATTACCTGAAAGATGGGGGAAATTTGTAGCTAGTGGTGGACATTACTTTGAATAAAGCACTTTTGATGTTTCTCTTGAAATTATTGTGTTTTCTTTAATTACAAAATCTGCATTATTAACCGGTACACCTAATAAAGAAGTCAGAGAACCTTCCCCTGGGAACAAGTATAAGATTTCATGATATTGCCATAGGCAACAATTTCATGATTCTGAAAATCAAGCCCAAGTAACAAATGGAAAAGCACTTTATCTAGAGGTCTGGGTAGAAGTTAGAGAGGACTACTTGCCTGGATGCAACTATTCTCTCACCTACCCCTCAACCTGGTGACAGAGTATGGTAGTTTTACCAACATACAACTGGCCTATGAGCCAAGGGAGTGTAAGGAAGAAGTGATTTGAGGCAGGCAGCAAAAACCCATAGTTAGTTTTTCTTAAAGATTTTTTGTTGATTTTTAGAGAGAGAGATGAAAGGAGAAAAAGAAAGAGAAACATCGATGTGAGAGCCTATGAGCCAAGGGAGTGTAAGGAAGAAGTGATTTGAGGCAGGCAGCAAAAACCCATAGTTAGTTTTTCTTAAAGATTTTTTGTTGATTTTTAGAGAGAGAGATGAAAGGAGAAAAAGAAAGAGAAACATCGATGTGAGAGCAGCTGTCTTCTGCATGACCCCTACCAGAAAATGAGCCAGCAACCCAGGCATGTGCCCTGACTGGGAATAGAACTGGCAACCTTTCCATGCACAAGAAACACCCAACCAACTGAGCCACACTGGCCAGGGCAAAACCCAGTTTTTAACAGTTAAAAGTGACAAAGTCAAAGGACAGCAAATACTGAAATCTTAGAATGCTACACAGAGATGTGAGACCCATTTGGTCAACTAGCAGACTAGCAAGAAATGTGGAAAGGAGGTCAATAAAAGGACCAGATGAAACTCTCCACACATTCCTGGCAGGGTACAAAAGAAACACAAGGGAACAGAACAGACAGTAAAAGCTCCAGAAAGTGGGCTTGACAAGTAGGTAAATTTGAATGTGCCCTCACTGCATGCATGAATAGAATGGCAGATGGCAGAGACCTTAATGGGCTCAATGTGTTTGACATAAATCTGCCCAAATCATTATTTGACTATTAAGTCTTACAGTCACAGGGAAAAATACTTAGAAAGTGCGGGTACGTTAGATGGATGGATGGATGGATGGATGGATGGATGGATGGCATTAAAAACTGAACAGAAGCACTGATGTCTATACACCAAGGGTAGGTAAAATTCCATGTTTTTAAAATCATGTAATTTAAAGGAAAGAAAAGACATTCCTTAAAAAAGTAATTAAAATACAAAATTACTGCACCATACTATATAAAAATGTGCTACTTTCAACAACAACAAAAAAGAGGTCATAAGATGTGTTTAAAATAAATTATATACTGTGAGTCAGATTCACGAAGAAAAGTTAAAGTCAACAGAAAAATAGGAAACTGGTTACGACGTCAATGTAGCAAAGAAAGTCTTCAAGTAACTACTGCACAAATGGTCTGAGAATGCCTTTAAATTTTCAATAATTACAAAAATATATAATGATCTTGATTGAACAAAAAATGGAATATGAATAAAAAAGAAGAAATTAAAGGAGAAACCAAGATGGTGGCATAGGTAAACACCTGAACTCGCTGCCTCGCACAACCACATCAAAAATACAACTAAAAGACAAAACGGATATCATCCAGAACCATTGGAAGGCTGGCTGAGTGGAAGTTCCACAACTAGAAGGAAAGAGAAAAGCACATTGAGACTGGGAGAAGATGCAGAGGTGCAGAAGAGCAGAGGAACGGAGGTGCGCGAAATGGGCTGACAACTGGGTAAGCTGTGGTCTTTTTCAATCGGGAGGGAGATACAAGCTCCCAACTGCTATGAACTCCATTTCCAGGCAAGACTCTGGGGACCCAGACTCACAGAGGGAGAAACTAGACTATCTGGCATCGAGCCAGAACACCAGGGCGGCTTTCTCTCAGAGGTGCTTGCATTGTTCCTGCAAGGTACCATGGGACACAGAGACCGAGGGACCTCTTCGGGGCAGGGCTGACAGGCAGCCATTGCTGTTTGCTCCACCCCAGTGATTCCCTGAGACCCCACACCACCCAATTTATAACCCCATTCAAGCTGTGCACAGAGGCTTCTGCATATGAATGGCCTGGTCTTTTGCAATCTAAAACATAAAAAACTGCAGCTGAGTCAGAGAGCCCCAGAGCTTTCAAAAGAAGGCCCAAGTCTCCACAGCAGCCTGCACTGCTTCACAGCTGGGCATCATATGGGGACCTCCAAACCTCAAACAAAGAGGAGCAATCTGCAGATCTCTCTGTAGCTCCTCCTTGGTGGCCTCAGGCAGTGGCTAACTCTGCACCTCCTTGAAGATCCAAGAGCCAGTGTACCCAGTGGTCACAGTAAGACCATACCAGATTACAACTCTTCAGATCCATAAGAGACACACTCAGGGGGCAGACTCAGTGAGCACCAAAGCCCCGCTGAAGCATGTCCTGGCCCATAAGGGTGTCTCCAGCTCAGCAGTTCTCCCATTGTAGACACAACTGGTCCTCACAGCCAATTGGCTTGGAGGTCAATTACTCGCAGTGATACCAACAGCAATCAAGGCTTAACTACAACAAGAATGTGCACACAGCCCACAAAGGGATGAACAAAGAGTGTCCACCTCAGGTGATTTGGGAGGTTGAACCACTGGGCCCTATAAGATACCTAGCACACAAAGTCACTCTATCAACATAGGGAAGCAGCCAAAATGCAGAGACAAAGAAACATGTCACGAATGAAAGAAATGGAGGAAAGCAAACTACTAGATATAAAGTTCAAAACCACACTTACAAGGTTACTCAAGAATCTTCTAGAAACCTCCGAGAAACTTAGTGAGACCGTCAAGGATATAAAGGGCCAACACAAAATTAAGCATACACTGACTGAAAAAAAGAATAATATACAGAGATCCAACAGCAGACTAGAGGATCCAAAGAATCAAGTCAAAGATTTGAAATACGAAGAAGAAAAAAACACCCAACCAGAAAAGCAAAAAGCAAAAAGAATCCAAAAATATGAAGATAGTGTAAGGAGCCTCTGGGACAACTTCGAGCGTACCAACATCTGAATTATGGGGGTGCCAGAAGAAGAGAGAGAGCAAGATATTGAAAACCTATTAGAAGAAATAATGACAGAAAACTTCCCCTACCTGGTGAAAGAAATAGACTTACAAGTCCAGGAAGTGCAGAGAACCCCAAACAAGAGGAATCCAAAGAGGACCACACTAAGACACATCATAATTAAAATGCCAAGAGCAAAAGACAAAGAGAGAATCTTGAAAGCACCAAGAGAAAAACAGTTAGTTGCCTACAAGGGAGTACCCATACGACTGTCAGCTGACTTCTCAACAGAAACAATGCAGGCCAGAAGGGAATGGCAAGAAATATTCAAAGTGATGAACATCAAGAACCTACACCCAAGATTACTCTACCCAGCAAAGCTATCATTCAGAATTGAAGGGAAGATAAAGAGCTTCACAGATAAGAAAAAGCTAAAGGAGTTCATCACCACCAAACCAGGATTATATGAAATGCTGAAAGGTATTCTTTAAGAAGAGGAAGAAGAAGAAAAAGGTTAAGATAAAAATTATGAACAACAAATACATATCTATCAACAAGTGAATCTAAAAATCAAGTGAATAAAAAATCTGATGAACAGAATAAACTGATGAATATAATAGAATCAGTGGCATAGAAAGGGAGTGGATAGACAATTCTCGGGGGGAGGGTGTGTGGGAAGAGACTGGACAAAAACTGAACACCTATGGACGAGGACAATGTGGGGGGTCGCATAAGGGCATCGGGGGGGGGGGGGGAACCGGGTGGAGGGGAACTACGGGGAGAAAAAGAGGAACAACTATAATAATCTAAACAATAAAGATTTATTTAAAAAAAAAAGAAGAAGAAATTATTAAAAAAAGAACAAAAATAGTAGATATGAGTACTAAAACAGTAATAAAAAATGACTACGTGGAAAAAGAGTATATTTAAAAGGAAAAGGAAAAAAATCAGTGAAATTAAAGATGGAATAATATGAATTATCTAACTGAAGGATTATAAATGAAAGAAATTTTTAAGAAAAATTAACTAAGCCTCAGAGACCTATGGGACAATTAAAATATTTCAACATATGTGCAGTGATATTCCATTATGAAAGAGGGGGAAAAGAAAAAATCTTTTTTAAATGGCTGAAAACTCCCCAAATTTGATATAACACATTAAAGTACAGTAAAAGAAGCTCAACAAACATCAATAAACACCTGGAGACTCACATCTAAAAACATCCTAGTCAAATTTCTGAAAAGACAATAAGAAAATCTTGAGATCAAAAGAGAAAAATTCATTATACAGGGAACAGCTACATGTTTAACAGCTGACTTTGGATAACACAGATGGGGAAAAAAAATACAAATAAGAACTGACTGCCCAGGTATTTTGGCTCAGTGGTTGAGTGTCGACCTATGAACGAGGAGTTCATGGTTCGATTCCTGGTCAGGGCACATGCCAGTTTACAGGCTCCCTACTGGGATTGAGGCAGCTGATCAATGATTCTCTGTCATCCTTGATGTTTCTATCCCTCTTTCCCTCTCCCTTCCTCTCTGAAACCAATAAAAACATGTTTTTTAAAAAAAGAAATGATATCAGAAACAAATGAAGCCAACAGAAGAAGAATATATATAGTCTAAGTGCTGAAAAAAAAATTATCAATTGCCCACTGGCATGGCTCAGTGGTTGAGCATCGACCTATGAACCAGGAGGTCATGGTTAGATTCCGGGTCAGGGCACATGCCCTGGTTGCAGGCTCGGTCCCCAGTAAGGGGTGTGCAGGAGGCAGTCGATCAATGATGCTCTCTCATCATTGATGTTTCTATCTCTCTCTCCTCTCCTTCTCTGAAATCAATTTAAAAAAATTTTTAATATCAATTAAGAATTCTATATCAAGCTAAACTATACCTCAGTACTGAAGGGGAAGTAAAAATGTTCCCAGATAAACAAACACTGGTAGAATGCAGTTCAATGCAGAATAAGGCAGTAAAGAGGAACAGACAAAAAACACATGTGTCACATTATAACAAAAGACAAAACAAAGTTAAATTCCAACTACTATACTAAATTAAATGTATATAAAATTATACATTTAAAAATAGTAAGTTATCAAACTATCCTATCTAATAAAGACAGAATATGCAAGTTGACCATAACTCCACGACAAAGATGGTGGCGCCCACAGCCAATAAGGAGGGAATATGCAAATTGATGCAAGAAGGGGAGAGGCGGAAGGTGGCTCCGGGCCAGAGAGAAGGTGGAAACGCAGCTCCAGGCCGGAGCGAAGGTGGAAAGGCAGTTCTGGGCCAGAGCGAAGTCGGAAAGGCGGCTCCAGGCCAGAGTGAAGGCAGAAAGGCGGCTCCGACCAGAGTGAAGGCAGTGCCGGCAGCCTGGGGAAGGAAGGCCTATTCTTGCATGAATCTTCGTGCATCGGGCCTCTATTATTAAATGAAAACATAAAACTACATACTAACTATAAGAGACACACTTAACATTGAAAGAGACAAATATATTTGGAGGGGAAACCTGGAAAAGATAACACCTGTAATCAGTAACCACAAGACAGCAAGAGTAGGTATATTAATGTTAGAAATACTTTTTTAAAAAAACTATATTACTAAAAATGAAGAGGGACAAGTAAGTAAAGGCATAAATATTGGATGTTTAGTAAATTAAGTAAAACTATTTCCATTCATACAAATGTTGTTTACACCAAAAATCAAGAACTAATAAGAAAATAAAATAGTGGAATAAGTGAATTTAGGAAATCCAAAGGATATAAGGTTAATAATAAAAAAATAATTACACTTTTATAAATATTAACAGAAAGAATTCCATTTAAAATAGCACCAAAATAAATTTAACCAACAATATGCAAGGCCTACACACTAAAGAACACGGCTGAGAGAAATTAAAAACGACCTCAATGGCACTTTCTTAAAAAGGTAAGCACAGAGTCATCACACAGCCCAGTCGTCTCCCTTCTAAGTAATTACCTCAGAAAAATGAAAACATGTGTCCACACAAAGACTCACACAAGAGTAAATACTTCATGATATAGCAAATTAATTTACAGTGACAAAAAGCAGGTTCCCTAAGGTAGGCAGGACAGGGTGGATAGTGGGCAGCAAAGAGGCACAGGAATCTTTAGAGAGTGACAAATAAATGGTTTTTTATCTTGATTCTGTCGATGGCTTCAGAAGAATATAGAATGTTGAAACCCATCCAGTTGTACACTTTAATGGATGTTGTTTACTGTACTTAAATTATTCCGCAATCATGGCCTTGAAGAAAAAATCCACAAATAGAATGAGTGAATGAACAAAATTTTTAAAGTAAATAAGCCTTACACACCTATGTAAAAGTAAATAATAAAATTTAAATGGTGAAGAAAATTTGTAAGCACAAACAAGTTACACTTGTTTAAAGATCTAGAGTTTTGTTTCTTTTCATTTGTTTTAAGACTTAAATCTGTGCGGAATATAAGGGAATAAAACCTTAATAGGTTTTATTATAAAAACCAGTCATACAAACAAATTATGTAACTATGGCCATATAAAAAAAAATGACCTCATAGCCATAGATTGTTTTTAGATCTGTAAACATAATTCAGTTTTATTACTGAAAGCAGCACCAGTCATCATGTGGAAAATAAGTAAATGTTATTGTCGGATTCGCCATGAATGCATCATGTCTGTGCAGAATCACAGGCTGCAAAGCTATTATAACACAAGTAGAAAAAAACAACTGTCACTATCTTTTCAGGAGATAGTCTAGACTTACAATATTTCTGTCCAAAGCAATACTGATGAAAACAAACTCTTTAATAAGAAACGTCACAAAAAATAATTGAACTATGAAATAGAATGACTGCATTTTTATTGTCATCTTTATACAAAATTTTTACATACCTAAAATTCTAGCCAAAAAAAAAGGCTAAATTAGAATCACCTGGACCAAGTTGAAAATGCTAAAATATATGTGTGTATAGGTTTTCTCTCTCTCTCTCACACATCTATTTGTTTTTAAAAGGTGAAGATAATAGCATTAATAACAGATAATATATATCTCTATATATAAATATATACATACTAGAGGCCCGGTGCACGAAATTCGTGAACGGGGGAGGGGGGCCTTCAGCCCAGCCTGCACCCTCTCCAATCTGGGACCCCTTGAGGGATGTCCGGCTGCCCGGTGGGATCGGGCCTAATCGGGCAGTCGGACATCCCTCTCACAATCCAGGAATGCTGGCTCCCAACTGCTCGCCTGCCTGCCTTCCTGATTGCCTCCAACCGCTTCTGCATGCCAGCCTGATCACCCCCTAACCACTCCCCTGCCAGCCTGTTTGCCCCTAACTGCCCTCCCCTGCAGGCCTGGTCACCCCTAACTGCCCTCCCCTGCAGGCCTGGTCCCCCGCAACTTCTCTCCCCTGCAGGCCTTGGTCCCTCCCAACTGCCTTTCCCTGCAGGCCTGGTCAGCCCCAACTTCCCTCCTCTGCTGGCTTGGTCACCCCTAACTGCCCTCCCCTGCAGGCGTGATTGCCCACAACTGCCCTCCCTTGCAGACCTGGTCCCTCTCAACTGCCCTCCCTTGCTGGCCATCTTGTGGTGGCCATCTTGTGTCCACATGGGGGCAGGATCTTTGATCACATTGGGGCAGCCATCTTGTGTGTTGGAGTGATGGTCAATCTGCATATTACTCTTTTATTAGATAGGATAGAGGCCTGGTGCACGGGTGGGGGCCAGCTGGTTTGCCCTGAAGGGTGTCCCGGATCAGGGTGGGGGTTCCCTTGGGGCGTGAGGTGGCCTGGGCGAGGGGCCTGTGGTGGTTTGCAGGCCGGCCACGCCCCCTGGCGACCCAAGCGGAGGCCCTGGTTTCTGGGGTTTATTTATCTTCTACAATTGAAACTTTGTAGCCTGGAGCGGAGCCAAGCCTTCTGCTTGCTCCATGGTGGCAGCCATTTTGGGGGGAATTTATGTATCTTCTATAATTGAAACTTTGTAGCCTTAAGCGGAGGCCTGGGCCGGCCAGGGTGTGCGGAAAGCTTGGCTTCCTCCATCGCTGGGGGCAACCCTAGCCTCCTGCTCTTTCCAGCTCCGTGGCTGCCGCCAATTCTGTTTGGGTTTGTGTATCTTGTATCATTGAAACTTTGTAGCCTTGAGTGGAGGCCTAGGCAGGCGGAAAGCTTGGCTTCCTCCATTGCCGGGGAAACCCAAGCCTCCCTCCTGCTCTCTGTGGCCATAGCCATCTTGGTTGGGTTTATTTGCATATTCACTCCTGATTGGCTAGTGGGCGTGGCTGGTGGGCTTGGCTGGTGGGTGTAGTGGAGTGATGGTTAATTTGCGTATTACTCTTTTATTATATAGGATATGGCATATGTATGATTCAGTATTTCATCCCCCAAAAGTATACTTTCATCTACTTGTTATATTTATAAAAATAATACAATCAATTTCAAAACTTGCTCAAATTGTGGAACATGATCCTCAAAAGGGACGCAGCATTAAAGTTACCCACATGATACTGAAGCATTACAGCCTCTGCAGCAACACTGTGATGAGTTAAAAAGAAAGCAAAAACAACTTCCCATTACTAGTTCTTCCAAAAGGTTTAAGTAAATAAAGCTTCGACTATGGAGGATCCCAACCCATTAGCCTTGTCTGCTCCTAACTTCCAATCATGGATATGGTCATGGCTCCATGATGCAGGATTCCCCCGGAGCAGATGATCCTCCTGACAACAGGTCAGGTCAACAGTAGCCTAACACTGTGTCACGGTGCCTACATCATTCTCCTCACTTCATCTCATCAAGTCAGCAATGTATCATCTCACATCATCACAAGAAAGGTGAGTACAGCACAATTAGATTTTCTGAAGGAGAGAGTCCACATTCACATCACTTTTAATATAGTAAAATGTTATAATTGCTCTATTTTATTATTAATTGTAGTTGCTAATCTCTTATTGCACCTAAGTTAAACTTTATCACAGTATGCCTGTATAGGAAAAAACATGTTACATATAGGGTTCAATACCAGGCACCATTCCTGGCATTTACTGGGGGTCTTGGAATGTATCCCCTGTGGTTAAGGGGGGACGACTATAAACTCTTTCACCAAAGTATCCCAGAGCCCAGCACAACACCAGCATATAGTAGGATTTCAGTAAAGTGATTTTTTAAAAATTGGTAAAAAGATATAATCTATGTTTTGTCTGCAAAACACATTTGGATAACAATAATAGACATCCAAAAATATGCCAAAGGAGCACAAAGAAAGAGTTCCTGTTGATTACTGAAATTGGAAAGTCTTCACAGAACGGGTCCAGTCCGAACCACACCTTCAAGTTCAGGTGGAATTAAACCAAATGGTTAAAAACTATTTCAGGAAACAGGGATACTGGAAGCAAAAGTACTTAAGAAAATGAGAGCAGGACATGAGGGAGAAATGGTGAAGATATCTGGTTATTACCAGGGTTTTTGTAAGAAGAAGCAGTGAGAGGAAAGGCTGGAAAGTTAGGCAGGCTGCAGAACAGATTTGGGAGAGCACAAGGTCACTCCAAGGTCACCTGGAACAGGGTGCCCCAGAGGGACTGTCTCTGCACTGTCCAGTAGTTTCAGTGTGTGCAGAGTACTCACTGCAAGTAAAAGCAAAGGAAATATAGCAACTTCCCACACATCCTGTCTGACTCCCATGTCAACACTGTTTTATTGCCTACCAAGTCAAAGGGCTAATACTGTAAAAATTACTTCAAAACAGTACTTGATAGTGCAAAGAGCCTTTTGGCAAATCTAACTTCCAGATGGTGAATTCATTCAATCCACATACAATAAAACATTAATAATCATAAGAAACACTCTTATCATACGAATGCTACATAATTTTTTAATATTTTTAAATTTTGTTGAAATATTGTGGAAAAACAGTAAAAGTTATATAACGTTCACAAATGACAAACAAAAAAGATATATAAATAAGTGCCAGGATAGTAAAAATGAAACTATTCATTTTTTAGAAGAAAAAATAAATTGTACTAAAATTATTAAGCTAACAAAGCAAGAGAAAATATGAGCCGAAAAATGACAGTTATCTGAAAAATTCATAAATGTGCCTTTTGTATAACCATAATGATCATATTTTATGCTGTCATTCTGCATTTAATTGCTCACCCTGGTACTTTCTTCGTAGAAGCCATCAGCATCCCACAGAGCCAGATGCTGAACTGCAAAAACACACTGTGACCATGGACTTAGAAGAAAGTTACTTTGCTGAGCTGTGGTGTATGACAAGTTAATTTTTGCAATTACATTTTTTCTAGCAATAAATGAAGCTACTGCTTGTAACTATTCTATAGTATTAAAAAGAGGTAAGAAAATATTCTTCATAATAAACTAATCAAACTCATTCCTAAAAGACTTCAGCTGATGTGAGAAAGTTAACTTTTCTCACAGCTTTTCTGTATGTCCAAAAGTAAAAATCACCACCTCAGCTGAAATATATACACAGCCTAATATGTCAAGGCATGATATGTTTTCTGAATGCTAATACACAATGCCAGATTAGTTCAAGCCTTTTAGGAAGTGTCACATGCCTTAGTCTTTTGATCATTACTTTTAGTTCTGCTATATTATGCTAAACATAGCATTCAAAGAAGAAGTCCATTAACTGTCATTTAGAAAGAAATGGCTATTGCAGTAATTTATCTGCAGGGCGTAAATTGTTCTAAATTTAAAATATTTGCAATGACCATCACTGTCACATATCCAATAGTAATAAAACAGTAGGAAATCATGCATTGTTAAAACACAGGCTACTTGCTATAATACACTATCTTTTTACAGATACTACAAAATTTGGGAGCTATTATGTTTTATTCATTAAGAGATAGCAGGAGGACATTTAATAAATTTCCCCCATATTAAAGCCAAAAGAGCTATTTCATGGTCGATGTTAAGATATCAGAACAAAACAACCTGAGCCAAGTTTTCAAATGCCTAAATAAAATTTGCTTACTGGAAGAGGGTATCTAAAAAATAACTACTTAATATACATATTTTTAAACTTTATTAGTGACTTAAAATTTGACTGAAGCTGTTTTAATCACATAATATCAGTAAAATGTACATTTTCACTGCATTGTATAAAATAATGTAAGATATTAAAATGCTCTAGTAAATCTAATAAGTTTTTCTCAGAACTTAATAAATATATATAGTGGTATTGATTTTTTTTAATGTATAACACATTCCCATGTCATCTCCTAAACTAAAGGGGTTTATGAAAGCATTAACTTAATATATATTCTAGACTTAATTCAATATAAAATCCTAGAATTTTGAGACTCTTGCGGATCTTTTTGAAACCCCTTGTGTGCTCTTTGCTAATAGGCAGTAAAATATGAGATCCACAATTGCACATTTTCAAGTGTGCTGAGAGAGCACCCACTCTAGTACTGTGCAGGGTGAGGAGTCTCAAGAACAGAGCTGAAATGCAGTGATCAATAAATCAAAGACCTGTAGGATCCGGTCCTCTATGTTCTGATCCCTGCTCATTCAAAAGGGAATTGCAAACATTTCAGATATCACTTTGGCCACTACCTAAGCAGGAACCTGCTCAAGTCCTGGGTATTTCTATTTCTACTAGCCACCTGCCCTGAACTTCCTCACAGGTCTGTCTCCTTTATTCACTATGCGCTCCAGCCATTTCAAGTGAACCAGGCACTCACCAGCTGGATTTCCAGTCCTTGCCTCCCTTCTAATCTCAGCCTCTGGATGACCATCAGACATCAAACACTCCATACAACCAACACCAAAGTCATCCTGCTCTCCTCTCCACAACATGCTCTGTGAAGCTAGTCACCATTTCTCCACTTCCAGGTTGGCACTCTCAATTCTTGCCAGACCTGCCTCTTACACCTCCTGTCCAGACTCTGGACTCGACTCCGACCTGCTCAGAGGGCACCTTTATGGACTCCAGCCTCTGGTACTGTCTCGCTGGCTCCTGGAAGACAGCCTCCAAGAACCAAGCCTCCACAGGAAAACTCAGGGTATTGCAGGGTGGGGACACCTGGCAACTCTGCGGCTTCACCAGGACTACAGGAAAAGGCACTAATTACTAGTAAAACAGTCTCCAGTGACCCTGACAAGCTCAGCCCTGTCTTCCTTGATGTGGTTCTCTCTGGGCTGGCCCTTCTAGAGACCACTGGGCTGCTGACCAGTTCCCACACAGCTACACCATCCAACATACTTCTCACACTGTATCACCATGACCTTCTCTTCTGCACCCCCTTCCACATTTAAGGATGCTGGAGTTGCAGTGGGCCCAGATAATCCAGAGTAGTCTCCCTATATAAAAGGTAAGCTGACTAGCAACCTTAAATTCCACTGCCACATAATATAACAGTCACAGGTAGTCATCTTTTGTGTTGGGGGAATGGGTTGAGGAGGGCTGCCAACCAAATAACCAAGATTAAAACTGTATACTAATTAAAATCTATTTTAATCCTGAAGTTTGTACCCCTCTCCATTAAACAGGGTCCAGGGAGAATGGACAAAGAGCATTCATCTCACATTTTATTTTATTTATTTTTTTATTGATTTCAGAGAGGAAGAGAAGGGAAAAAGATATAGAAACATCAACAATGAGAGAGAATCATTGAACAGCTGCCTCCTACACAACCCACACTGGGGATCGAGCTTGCAACCAGGGCATGTGCCCTGACCGAAAATCGAACCGTGACCTCCTGGTTTACAGATCGAAGCTCAACCATTGAGCCACACCAGTCAGGCCATCACACATTTTATATTGCTGTCTCATCCTGTCATGACACTAGACAGAATGAGAATGTTATTTTAAAAGCCTCGTTACAATAGTCATTATACTGCAACTATTCCTTCTTACCCAGACGAAGTTGGACTCCTCCAACCTTCATTTGCAGAGACTGGTATTCTATTCTACACTCGGGTTCACTATATTTACTTAAAATGCAGAGAGCAAAAATCAATAAAAGTAATTAAGTCAGTTTGATTTTCAACCTGTAAGCTAGAGAACATGAGTAAACATGTATTAAGAATAAAATCCTAGAAATTATATATTTTTAATATTTAAAAAGCATTCTTACTATTTCATTTGACTCAAGCATCACTGTGACATACATCTACAGAAATATTAAATCAAATTTATCAATAGAACTTAAGATAAGACAGGTGATGCTGACGATCCCACAGTTATTCAGTATACTGCTGCATCAGCCCATGAGGACAGTATCCACAACCTCTGAGTAACCGTGGGAAAAGAAATGGCACCGATTAAGGATAGAAGAAGAAACTTAAATTCAATAAAAACATTGTAACATTTCCCAAACTATCCACATATTTTAGATGTGCCGTTATTAAAACACACACACACACACACACACACACACACACACACACACACACGAAAGGATAAAACTACTCATTCCTACTAAAACAGTAAGAGGAATCTGAAATAATCAGAATTTTAAGTTGAAAATATTAAACAAAAATCAATACTTCTTTAAGAGGAAAAATGAAAACTAGACACCTCCCATGATTGCAAAAGTTTACAGCATTCCATCATTTTCACTTTTCTATTAATTTGTATAAAATCTGCAGGATTAGTCAAATCAATTAAATAAAAGAGGTAACGTGCAAAAACCATGAAAGCTTAAATACTGTGGTAAAGTTTTTAAAGTTGAAATTCACCTGTCCTAAATGAAAACTTAGTTAAAAATGTATCACAAATGTAAAGGCAAAAAATTGCATTGAAAGTTACATCGTTAGTACATGTATATGAACAAGCAAAATAATCATCTTTTTGAACACAAGTTAGACTTCTGTTTTATTTTTTTCTGTGTATTTTAATATATACTCTTTGAAACACTCACAAAAATGCACTAACGTTAAATAATGTTAATACAGTAACATTTCAGTGTGAACATAATGGAAACTTCCCCCCTCCAAAGAATTCTGCCTCTAGAAGCACAGGTAACAAAGTTGGAGAAACACAGGCTGCTTGTTGACAATGACAGAATTATTTCAAATCTCAATTATATCTGTTCATTCCCTTTGCTTAATTAAAGCAAAAGGCATCGAAAGCTTCCTCAGCAGTAACAGTGTGAATGTTGGATGGCACAGACACAGTAATTAACTTAACCTTATCACTGAACTGTATTGGGTCGTTCAAGTGCAGCCCAGTATCAGAGCGAAGAATCAATGCTATCGGGCTAGCCTCTCGAGTGATGCAGATTGACGAACACCGTCTGAGACCAGACAGGCTTTGTTCCTGCCCAGTTGCGCTGGATAAAATGTTCCCTGCTCATGACTCGACTGTGGCAGACCATTTAATCATTGGACATTAATACATTATCAATATTATAAACATGTAACTACAAAGTTACTTGTCAAAGTAATCAGATATTATACATTTTGTGCATTAATGCAAAACAAGGGGATTCTGAATATTAACTGTGTATTTACAAAGGATGTGTATTATGTAATTTTTAATATATGTAGACATTTTATACATAGTCAAGTTTACGTTTTAGAGAAACATATTTGGGGAATTTAAATGAAATCATTCTGTGCTCCATCAACATCAAACATACACTTGGCTGGTTTTAACATGGTTTAATTCAGCCTAAAAGACTGATGTTTATGCAACTTTTAAAAATTCAATTTATCCAATTATGCCAATTTACTTGATATTTTATTTGTTTTACTGGAAAATATTTCAAAGTATAAGAAATCATCTTTTGAATATACATCACTTAAAGCCATCTATTTATTCATTATTCCCAGTTAAGTTTAAACATATTTTGTTATTTTCCTGAAGGATCAAAAATTCTGTTGCCAAGAAATTATTGTGAGGTCCTTTACTTTCACCAAGTAAGACACTAAATCATAGGGGACGATTATCCACAAATTCCCCACGACAGGCCCTCAGCCCACTGAGGTAATGCGGCTGACACACGTTGATGTGCGTGCCCGGGCACATTATGTTCACGTGGGGTGTACATCTGGGCACCCTTTATGGCAATGCAGCAAGCAGCCAATCATTTATTCCACTCTAATTAGCACACATGTAAATCCTCACCAATCAAGCCCCGCAAAGGGTGACTGTTGTGGCAGCCATACAGCAATCTGGCAGGATGCACGAACCAAGCAGGAGTCACTTCTGGGTTTGATCTGAACCTGCCATCACACCAGGCAGGTTCCCCAGACAGGGCTGCAACCAGCTCTCCCTTTCAAAACTGATCAGGAGGCCCAGAAGAAAAAGGTCAACAGGCAGAAAGCTGATTGGCCACAATTGTGGATCCTTTCCTAATCCTAGGAATACACCTGAAGCAATGTTCACTTAAAAAGCACAACAGTTGCCACAAGCAAAGTCAGGGTTAAGTTATAAGCAGGCTTCATAACAGAGAATGCAAGAAAACTCTTAAGACAGATTGTCAGCCACAATGTACAATAACATACAGGATTACTAAAAACAGTATGAAATAAACCTCTAAATGCCTATGTGTGGTATGATGTATGCCTACGTAGGCCTACAGTCAGTATAACAACTATATGTTAAAGCCTATGTAAGTCATGATGTGCCTTTTTATTAGTCACTTGCTAGCACATAAATCTAAATTAACTTTTTGTGCCAAACCACCAAAACCAGTAATTCCATCTTTGAACACTTATAAAAAATGTTATTTAAAAAAATGTATAGCACCTAGTTTGGGATTTTTTTAATTTTTTGTTTTTGTTATTTCCTTCACCATGATGAAATCCTCATGCCATTTTTTAGAAAAAAAAGTATGCACAATAGTAATTTACCAAATAAGAAAATTGTACAAAGTTAGAAGAGAGATTGTGCCAGTTAAAAAAAAAAAAAAAAGTAGCATCTATACTGAAATGTCTTGTTGGAAAAGGTTTTCCCAATAAACATAAACTTTTACATTTTTTAACCTTCATTTAACTCGTTATTACCAGGAAAAAGTCCCCTCTACAGGTGCTGATGGAGTGAGTGCCTGACATGTAGCGGCACCAGGTAAGGAGATGAATGACAGAGGTCACCCGATCCGGAGGAAAGACAATAGCATGGAAACTGACAGACGCATAAAGACCTCAGACCAGTATCAAAAAAGGGGCACCAAATGGTTCTGAAGGGACAAGTCTTCCTCAAGAAAGCAACCACCATTTGATTTCTTAAAATTGTTAAGTATTTAAGGTAGCTAAAGACTTAATCCACTTGTTAGATGCTTTGCACTAATAGCTCACACTGAAGTGTGTTAGGAGCATATGAGGTAAACAAAACAACCATCATCCCTGCCTTTGGAGAATCCACAGTACAGTGGGAGAGACACTAAACACGCAAACACAGCCGGCCTGCAGAGCTAGAGGCTGCTCAGGCCTAGGCACCAGCGGTCCCTTCCTACGTGTCAGGGAACAGGGACAAGACTCAATCATCAGCCTCCCTGAAACAGAATTACCACCACCCTACCCCCAATCACTCTCGGTCCCTTTTCCCTGAGGTATGCTTCTCCAAGAAGTCACCACTACCCAACAGCTCCTGTGCATTGTTTTTGTTGTCGATTTTCTAAACCTCCTAATTCTGAAGGTGGGCTCCATCATAGTGCAGACGTGGCCAGTTCTGTTCACAGCAGACCCCACGCCAGGAACACGTTAGGAACTGAGGAAATAAGTGTTGCGGGAATAGTTGAATAAATGAACACCCCAATTAATGAATAATATACATGATTCTGGCTCAATCAGATCCAGGGAACTTGGGTCACCTCACCTACCAGGACTGGAGGCCATCGTGGGCTATCACATTTAATTCTCTGAGCATGTTACTAATATTTGCATGTGGAACACACTATCTTCTCAAGAAAGTGTGACTTAGAAAAAGGGAAGACATTATGCGATTTTAAAATGTTCATGGACTATCTGTTCCATATCAAAAGCTGTTCTTGCCCTAGCCAATTTGGCTCAGTTGATAAAGCATCGACCTGCAGACTGAAGGGTCCCAGGTTCAATTCCAGTCAAGGGCACATGCCTGGGTTGTGGGCTCAATCCCCAGTGTGGGGTGTGCGGAAGGCATCCAATCAATGATTCTGTCTCATCATTGATTTTTTTTTCTCTCTCTCTCCCTCTCCCTTCCTCTTTGAAATCAATAAAAATATGTAAAAAAAATTTTAAACCGTTCTTGAGGTAAAAATAGTAATAATAATACAAGCAATTCCTGTGATTTCTCAAAAACAAAAGTAAAGATCTGAGAAAGACAACAAAAGAGTCCAGAATTGTAGAAAAATCACTGAACTAGGGGGCAACAGATGCCAATGTTAAGAATCTCTCAAAGTTCACAAATAAATTACCCCCAAAGAAATTTTCTAACAAATCTGATATTACAGAATTTCTGTGGTAGAATCTTCATTTTTACAGAGTTCATTTGAAAACATATTGCCACAGACCTTATATTATAATCTAAAGCAGCTGTTGCCAACCTTTCGGACCTCACGGACCACCAGTGGTCCACGGACCACTGGTTGGAGACCGCTGATCTAAAGCACCCACACTCATGATTAGTCACACTACTCTGAAAGATACATACCTGAGGACCCTGAGTGTGTGTGTTAGGAGAGGGGTGACAAACAGAATTAGACACTCAGTTCTACTTTAACCCTAATTGTTGATTGAAAAGGAAAGCAAGAAAACAATCTTCAGTAGCTGACAAGGATACCAACTCATAGACAAGTCAGTGCAAATAGAGTCCTAGAAATATAATATAAACTACTCTTTGATCTATAAATAGTAACAATAGTTTTGTGTTTTATATGCATAAAGGTTGCTCTCACCTGCAAAGGAAAGTTCACATCTCACATCAAGAAGTTATTTAACCTATTTCTTCTAATTTTCATATTGTCAAAAATGTCAGTATTTGTTTTCTATTTACAAGATACAACTTATTAAATTTTAAATATATCCCTATCAAAATAGGACAAACTACATTAAAAAAAATTGTTAACCTATTAACAGAACCAGGGTCTTTACTCATATATATATTACACACACACACACACACACACACACACACACACACACAGAGCTATAGATGTGGAATATATGCATATACCTTTAACTAGGGTGATTACATACTCTGACTGAAGACATTTTTTAAGGTATTTCATAAATTTAAGACACAGAAGGAAGAGCGTCTGGGCAACTGTGGATTTTTCTGATGTATTTCCAAAGGGCACCCTATTCAACTAAATCAGAGGTGGCAAGTAAATTGCTCATGTGCCACCACTGATTCCTCAGAGTCTTCACTCCCCTTGACATCAGGCAGCCTCAGGATCTCTCTCAACACAGTCTGCACTCACCGATTTCCAACAGCCTGGTGCAGAAACCCATCCATCCTGCCTGAGCCTAATTCAGGTGCCTTACTGACAAGCTGGACTTTCTGAGTTTACAAAAACATATACTTTTCTCATATCTAAACACCATAAACATATCATTATTTATCATTCCTCTATAAACCTACTGAGAAGCTAACTCAGCATGGCATAACTTATTCAAAACGTATTTCCGATATTAAAATGAGATGATTTTTAGAGGATATTAAAATGCAACTAGGGAAGGGTCACTCTCCTAAGCACAGTCCTGGAGTCTATGTGAGATATGGAAAAAGACAATCTTTAGGAAAGAAAAAGGTCTGCTATCAAAAAGACACATTTCTACAATGTTTGCTATTGGGATCAAAGGTACAATAAAGTCTAGGATGAGTGTATCTGTAAGTCAATAGTACCTTGTCAACATCCATCCCTTTTTCTCCCTGTGTCTCAGAAAAACAAGACTCGGCAGGATTCTGAGGCATCCAAACACTACACTAAACCTGCTAACGAATGCAAATAGCACAGCAAATTAATTTAAGCAGGAAAAAGTAAACTATTCTTCAAAAGAGTTGTCATTCACAAAAAATGATGGCTATGCTAATGCTGTTTTAGTATCAATGAACTGGAAAAAGGTCCATCATTTCATGAACCTGGAAAGTTAACAGAGGTGACCAAGTAAAAGAGATTATCTAACATCTGTGATCCCTGGGTCCCTCTAGCCATGAACCCAGGTTTCACGCTCAGTACCCCTGAAAGTTATAGCCATACTCGGGGACTACAAAACAGAGCTCCTTGTTGTGCACTTCATTCTCACAATTACAACTGCACTGAATTCTGTGCTGGTGATGAGTGCATCTTGACTGGTGGAGTGCTATATAAAAGAGCTCTCTACACAGGTCCAATAAAAAGAGTCATTCAAACATTCGAAGAAACCTGGCAAATTGACATTTAGCACCTAAATCTACCTTCTATGGACTCTCACCACACCTATGAGTATTAACTGATTAATTAATCACAGTAAGTGTGTGTGTTTGCAGGCAGCTTGGGATATTTGTTAGTACATCATTTACCAGCAGGACAAGTCATGGTAACATAACTCGTTGATGATTTTATTACTAAAGCATTACCATATTCTGTAAAAATCAATGCTGGTAGCAATCCAGTAGGGCCAACCCATGTAACATATCCATGCCTGTATCTGATTATGTCTGTATGTATGTGTGTGCATGTATGTGTAGCATCTGTATTTAAGTGCAAATGTAATATATACAGGGGTGAGCAAAGTAGGTTTACAGTTGTGAGTATGCGAAACACAGAGATTATTCTTATATTATTATTTTCCATACCAACATGTAGTTTTAAATAACTGTGTGTATTTGTCATTCTGCTTCTGATTGACAAAGCATCTAAATAATATATAATACTAATTTATATATATCAGAAACAATGTAAATCAAGAGTGAATACATCTCACTTTAGGTTTTCAAAAAGAATCTGCTTTTCTTTATAATTTTTCTGCTTCAAGCAGAATATTTACTACTTTATAAAAGAATGAATAAAATATCTATAGTAAAAATATTGATACTATAATGTTTATCAGCTTAAAAAAGTGATAATAATAAGTGTTTATCTCACTTTATAAATTTGAATATTCTTGAACTGTTGTAAAGGAAGTTGAAGCACTTGCCTGTTAAATTACACATTTTGGATAACATCCACTGAAAATATCAGAGATGTATTGAAGAGGAAAAACTGACCCAGGCAAAAATAAGACAAGTATCCCTTCTCATTTCATCTCTAAACTCAAAGCTGAGAATCCTTCTTGACACACAGCTCATATCACACCAGAAAGTTGATGTTGACTGAAAAAGCAATGTAATCATATGCAAACTGCATTTAGTCAACAGCCCCTCCAAAATGTAGTACCATCCCTGATCTAATACCTCATTAGAGGAGCACTCAAAATGGAATATTAACAGGCATGTCTCCTTCATACATATTTTCACTGTAATAATAGCAGCTGAAATGGCACCCCACAGAGGGCTATGTGCACACCAAGCTAAAACATAAGCAAATTAAACCACAAACTCTATTTTCAAGTTTGAATTTCAAGATTTACAAAATAAAGCTGATGCAGGCATTTTATTTATTTATAGCGGCTTATGAAATCTATTTCCTAAATCTGTAAAACAGTCTCCTTCTCCACAACACAATGAAAAAATTGAGGGGACTAAATTATAAACAGGTCAGAGGCCAACAATATAGAGGAAACTAGAATTAAAGAAAAAAATTTAAAAACATAGGCAGAAATCAGGGTCATATTGAATATTAGATTCAAATCAGAATCCATCATGCGGAAGAAACAGCCTACGTCAATACTGTGTTTAAAAAGTTCGCTGAATTGGTTCTCTTCCATGGCAGCTGGGGGAGAAAGGGAAGGGTTCTGGTGCTGTTTGATTCATGGTCCAGGTACTGGTTACATGGACATATTCCTTTTATGAAAATTCATCAACTGTACACTTAAGACATGTGCACTTGTCTATATATAAGATACATACAAACCATGGATCATAGTAAATTCAAATCCAGAGCTACACTCATAGGTAGCAAGAAAACAGCAAATACAGGACAATAAAAACATCACAGATGTAGCAATACATAATTATCTCAGACTTTGCTGGTTTTGAGTGCAAACAGCACTTTGAATCCCTGTCTAGTATCTTGGTCTGCTCTGGCTGCTGTAACACAACACTATGGACTGGGCAGCTTAAACAACAAAACATCATTTTCTCACAATTCTGGAGGCAAATCCCAGATCAGGGTGCCAGGATGGTCGGGTTCTGGTGAGAACTCTCTTATCTACTGGCTTGAAGATGACACCTTCTCCCTCTGACCTCAGATGGCAGAGAGAAAGAGCATCAGAGTGAACTCTGTGGTGCCTCTTCTAAGAGCACCAATCCTGTCATAGCAGAGCCCTTATGGCCAAATTTAATCTTAACAACTCTTTACAGACCCTGTGTCCAAATTCCGTCACACTGTGGGTTGGGGCTTAGAAATATGAATTCTGGAGGGACAAATTCAGTGCGTAGCACCTACTAAATGTCTGACACCATTAGAATACCTACTAGATTTTAATCTTTGATAGATATATCTTAATGAAAAAACATGAATAGGTTCCAGAAGCAAACCAGTAATTTTACCTTAAGATAATAAAGGCTAAAGTCTGAGGCAGACAACAACTACATATGATCTCAGTTATATTTCTTTCCTTTCCTAAAATAACTTCCCCTATCTTTTTTAAATTAACACGGTTTAGGGACTAAGTCTCCTCTCTCATCACAGAAATAGCTAACCATTTTGATAAAATGAAGGTAAAGCTGAAAAGAATGACCTTTAAGAGAAGAGAAAAAAATAGTTCAGATTTAGGAGGAGGGGGTTAGAGGAGAGAATTGGAGAGAGGACTAGAGAAAATCAAATACTGAAATCATCTCGATTTGCCCTTGCTAGAAGAAACCGAGAAGTGCCCAGAGCAGCATGCACGCTCCTGATACACCTTATCTAAGTATGGGCTTAGTAGTTCAATACCATCTCAGAAAGTGGTACAGACGACCCTGAGCTAAAGAAAATGCCACATATGTGGCATGGCAGCACAGAAATTGCTCAGGGTAAACTATAGATGGTTTTTATCTAGACATTTCTCCCAAGAAAGGAAAAGGAGAAGACTTGAGACTTGGGTGTTATATAATTTACTAAACATTTTACTTGGTGCCCTTGCCAGTTGGCTCAATTGGTTGGAGCATCATCCCATACACTAAAAAAAGGTTATGAGTTCTGATTCCTGATCAGGGCACATACCCAGATTGCAGTTCAATCCCAGGTCAGGGTGCATATAGAGACAACCAATCAATGTTCTCTATCACTCTGATGTTTCTCTCTCCCTCCCTGTCTCTCTCTGAAATCAATAAAGGTATCATTGGGTGAGAATAAAATACTTTATTTAAAAAAATTACTCTGCATAGATGATTTGGGGGTGTAGAAAATAATGACATATTAAATTTAGTAAACCTCACAAATGAAAGCAAAATATTTCCCACTAAAGAAAACATATTTTACTACCCAAATGTCCTTAGGAAATGGATTGTAAAGTATACATCAATTTAAAACCTGGATATATTTGCCACATTTTTGTTTTTATTTAAGCATGCTAGCAAAAGTTATGCTATGGAACACAGCATGAATTTTTTTGTAAATGGCGGTGGCAACTCAAATAATAGAAACTCGTGTTTTAAGGGCACTTTTAATTTGCAAGAGGAGCATATGCATACAATTTTCTCTCAATAGAACCAACTCTCACAACTTAACTCCAGTCTTTCAATGAAACAAGTATACAAATATGTTAGAATTCAGGGGTGAACTACTGGCTGTTATTTTTAATGGGATTCCATTTACCTCAATATTTTAACTGTTAAAAAAAACATATAAAATGGGAAAACTATTCCACATAAACCTACCTAAAATATTAAAAATGCCAGTTTAGATTTGTCCAAATCTAGCAAATTACAGACCAACACCACCATACTAGGCAGAAAGCACTTACCAAGCACCTCACCTCATTCTTATTACTTCCTACAACAGAACAGAACTGTTTTTATCTCTACTCCTTTACCAACAAATGAAACTGCTCACCCCC
Source organism: Plecotus auritus (assembly GCF_963455305.1). NCBI lineage: Eukaryota > Metazoa > Chordata > Mammalia > Chiroptera > Vespertilionidae > Plecotus > Plecotus auritus. Next base: position 45,023,737 of record NC_137782.1, read on the forward strand.
ACTTGGGTACCAGGAGACATTTTTAAAATCTCAAAACCGTCTCAAACTCCTTAGACAAGGTATCATATACCTCCTCCAAAAAAACTACTATGAGGCTCACAGGCACAACCATTCTTCAGATAATGACCTACATACCCCCCTTTTTTTTTAAAATAGCACATTCAACTTTTGTCACTGATAAAAAAGTCTTCATAATAATGAGAATAAAACTAAAACCTGCAAACACGAGGCACCCATGGACAGCAGCATCTCTTCCCAACTTCCTTGTGTTCCTGTTCACTTTCATGTACTTGATGGTCCATACCTCAGGTCTTGTCTTTGTTAAGCAAAACTGATGTGTTCAGTCCCTAAACACATTTGGGAAGTGGGGCCCAAATGTATTTTAAATGTGGCAGTGCCAGAACACTGAAAAAATGATGGCTAGTGATTCAAAAAAGCCCTGGGTGAGGGAGATAAAGAGAAGGAATGAAGAAGAGGGGTGGAAGAATGTGACAAGAGTGCTTATTAATCAGACACCATGGCTTTATAAGTGTGTGTGCTAGCAACAACAGTAAACCCAAACTTTTCTCCAATCCTCTTTATGCGAAGACAACGGCAGGTCTCTGAAAAGCTATGGTTACCGTCAGTCTGCTTGTCCATGTGGGGCTGCAGCATTCCGACAAGTGAGCATGCTCCTTCCACCTTCCACCACCCACCATTCATCAGGCCCACCTCTGCAGCCTCGTGAAAACTTGGGCATGTTGCAGGAATGAATTTCTATAATGATCAATTTCTGTCTTTGTGCACCCAAACTGCATATTCTTGAGGCTAAAGTTCAAACAGCCTAACTGCTCTCTGTGTACTAAGTGCCTCGCAAAGTGCCCAAAATCTGACACAGGGTTGCATTTACATCAACAATGATCACACGAATGAATGGACCGAACAATGAGGGAAGGACCACATGGAGGACCCGGATCAAATGTTAGAGCCCGCTCAGTCTGAAACAGGACACCGGTGTAAATATCATTAATAGCAGGCTAGAGGCAAATGACTAAGTCAAGAGCGTTATTTATAAATCTGGATGTTAATATGCTCAGCTTATTTAAAATGGAATATACGCTTTAAGGTCTGCTGTTGTGAAACAACATGAATTTTTTTTAATGGCATACAAGACTTAAGTTTAAAATTCCTTAGTTTTACTCAATATCTATTTGTATAGTTTCTGAAGTTCAAACCTTTAGTAACGGTCATTATTGTGGTCCATCCATTATGAATGAACAAAGGAAAACTATTTTACAAAGTAATAGACCGCTTTAGGACTTTGTCAATTGAATGCATTTCTGCACTGTTGCACTGCATACTGGAAGGGCAAAAGCAATCAAATATGCTGATCTGATGCTGGCACTGACAAAAAAAAAAACAATTGGATTTTTTCCTCTGTAGCTGCTTGTATTATCAAGGATCTTAATCCATGATAAATTCTATAACCATTAAAAATCTTAGACCATTGATTTATGCCTTAATTTCAGACATGCTGAGCTCTTCAAAATAAATGTTCCAAAATAGCATACGCTGCAAATTGCAATTCTAACATAAAACAAATGTTAAAATGTTAACCACTCTCCTGAACATATTGTAGTGTATTAATTGTTAGTCTTGGTCATGTAGCTTATTAGTTTTGCAGAATTTAAGTTTTAATTCATCGTTTAATTTTTAATGAAGTAGTTTTTTTCCTCAAGATGTGCTTTCTGCTTAAATGTTAGCAACTAAACACACACAAACAAACCAATCCCACGGCATGAATGTATGATAGTGCCATGTGTAACATGACTTCCCTATGATCTCAGATATGAAAACAATCATAACAATTTATAGTCTAAAAAACTAACAGCCATTTTCATTTAAAATTAGTACTAAAATAATTTAAGCTCACAGACAATGCTCAAAAAACTAAAGTCCTGAATACAAAAGTACAACCAAATCCCTTCCTCTACACAGAATTCCTTCACATTTCAGTTCAAATAGTGAAACTTTTGGGGGGGCTATCATACTCCATATTAAAAGCTAATCTGTATTTTATTTTCCTATGGAAATTGGGGACCCACAATGGCGTATGTGCAAAAGGATACATATCCTCCTCCTGAGAGCAGAAGCAGGTATACCACAAGCCCATCTAATAGGAAATGAAAACGCTAATGAGAAAGGAGAAGGACCCAGCAGTTGATGAGGGAATGCAAACTTCCATGTCAACTTAGGAGTATGGACAGAGGTCCCATTAAATTTTTAAAGTTATTATATCATAAGTGCTCCAGCGCAAGGCTTTCCTCTCTGGCGGCCTGTGAAGACAGCGCACCCCAAAGTAGCAGCTGTTAGCGGAATGTGATGTCTCAGTATCTGCAGACCTTTCTAAAAAGTGTTAAAGTCTATTTTAATAAACTTTTGTAGTTCATCTCATTCAGTATAATTTTTAATCGGTGCCTATATTGGCTTTTTATGTGTTATATAGCCTCAATCTAATTAAATTAGAAGGGAACAATGACAAAGGAAAACTAACTAAAAAGAGTCTGTGAAGAATGCTTGTAATATCCTGCCCCATCTCCAAATCATCTTCAGACCACATACAAGTTCAGCTGCATCCTTACCAGGGAGAGGAGCATGTGGGGCACACCTGTTTCCATGTCACTACCACGTCACAGACCTCTCTCCATGTGCATAAATTAAAGACACACAAGCACACACTCACATCTCTCCTACATCTTTGTTCACTTTCTCCTGTTGAGGGAAGTGCCAAAGGGGGCTTCTTAAGATCAGTGATTTCACAGCTACGAACAGAGCTATGATATAGAAACTGCGCAAAATAAAACAGATTTGCATCCATAAGTTCCATTATTTTTCTAGGGACCATTCAGCATTAGCTATACGTGCAGGACACCACTGCCAAGAAAGAAAACTGATTAAGTTCTAGTGGTTTCCTCTGGAGGACACGATCTCTCATGTTCTAAATCTTGCACGTGTCCACTGAATTTATATGAGCAAGTTATTTAGAGGAACAGAAAGCACACATGATCTTTAAAGGGAGAGAATTAACCAAAAGACGTGCTGGCTCTGCAGGACATGTGTGTTCTCCTCCCTGAGCAGGTTTCTCTTCCCCACGGTGAGGCCTGCACACCCCATGTCCATCCACATCATTGCTCTTGTTGATAGCCCTACAGGATTCATTTCACTTCCCCTCCAAAGCACTTGATTCTACAAGCACAAAAGGAAATAGTGATCTAGCGAAATAGTCACTATTAACACTAAATAACCTAACTGAAAACTTAAAACTGCAGGAAATCATAACTGAAAGACAAATCTTCCCATCCATATAAAAATAATACATTTATATATCATACACACAGATTTTGTCTTACACATATGTAAGATAAGCCAGCAACGTAGATATTTAAAATATATATTTTATTGATTTTTTACAGAGAGGAAGGGAGAGGGATAGAGAGTCAGAAACATCGATGAGAGAGAAACATCGATCAGCTACCTCCTGCACACCCCCCACTGGGGACGTGCCCGCAACCAAGGTACATCCCCTTGACTGGAATCGAACCCGGGACCCTTCAGTCTGCAGGCCGACGCTCTATCCACTGAGCCAAACCGGTTAGGGCCAGCAACGTAGATATTTAAAATAATCATTCCTATTCCACAAATTTGGAAACAAGCAACAGCTAAGAAAAAAATGAACATGCTTTTTAAATCACAGGGAAGGAAGGAAAAAATATTAATATGTTTTTGTGAGAGCTAAGAGAAACCTGGTAAGTCTATATGGCTATATAAATACTGACCCTAGTTCCAAGTCACACATTCCTTCTACACCCAGGGTTCTAAGGATTAATGAATGGAAAGCAAATTGGGACATGGTAAGCAAGAAAAGAAAGCTATCAAGAGCTGTAAGGAAAAAGAAAGAGAGAGGGGTGTGTGTGTGTGGGGAGGGAGGGAGAGAGAGAGAGAGAGAATGAGAATGAATGAGGATGGAATACTAGACTTAAAAAAAAAATTATTTGGAGCAAAGATGCTTGGAAGAATTAAAAAATAAAAAACTGTTGTTTTTCACCAGGACAACACTGCCAATGCTTCACAGATTTAGCACTCATGCCAGTCAGCCACATGTTTGCATCTGAACTAACAAAAGAAGGAAGTAGGACATTCATCATCTACTGGTAAGAGTTTCCCCCCAAACAAAGGGACATAGAGGTTAGAATTCAAAAAAGCTAATAACTTTAACATATATTAGCATCTGAATTTTTTCTAAATCTTCCATATCTGCAATCACAGAGCAATCCTCATAAGCCATCTGATGAATATGGCTCAAGACAGCAAGTAGCTCTGACTCGAACTCTCTAACTTTTTTGTTAAAGAGTAAGGAAAGAATCTCAAAAGGAAATTAGATGTGCTTGTAGACCAGAAGCCAAATTTCTAAGGTTTCCTTAACTATCTCAGTTTCATCTTCTGCAATGTAAAAATAACAATAATGGGTCCATCAATGTCACTTTAAAATATATATATATATATATATATATATATATATATATATATATATATATATATTATTGATTTCAGAGAGGAGGAAGGGAGAGGGATAGAGAGATAGAAACATCAATGATGAGTGAGAATCAATGATCAGCTGCCTCCTGAATGCCCCCCACTGGGGATTGAGCCAGCAACCCAGGGCATTGACTGGAATCCAACCCGGGACCATTCAATCTGCAAGCTATACCAGTTAGGGTCAATGTCACTTTTTTTAGAAGAATATATGAAATGCCATTATAGATAAAAATTGTGTAACTCCAAAATATCTTAAAATACTTGCTTTTGCTTATCAAATGAAAATTCAGACTGAAATAAGTTCAAAAATTCCAAAATAAATAGTTGAGCTTCCAGCCATGATGGGGTAACCAGGGCTCACCATACACAATAAAAAATTGGACAAATTAGAGCAGACACGCATTTTCAGAAAATGTACAATGGACAGAGTAGACTTGTGAGCACAGAGAAGAGAAGCAAAGGAGGTAAGACCTATGACAATTTTGGAGTTATGCCAAGAATCAACGTCAAGACCAGTGTCGGGACCCAAAGAGAGCAGAGCATCACTTACTAAAGGAGACAGAGATCAGTAAAGTGGATCGACATGTTCAGAGAAGCACAGACAAGGCAGCTGCCTGAAGAAATAGCCCCAAAACTCTTCATAGCAGTTCCCTTGGAACCTAATTCCTTAAAGCCAGAAAAAAAAAAAAAAAAAGCTAAAAAAGGACCTATCATAAACAATTCCCACCAATCACATTAAGTGTGGAAATCTTCAAGTTCTGACCAGCCAGATTGCTGAGTCTTCTTCGAGCAACTGAAGCATTTGGAAGAGACACAAAAAGGGTATATCTTAACACTGGGTGAAACTCCCCCAGAGTGAGGTATTCTCCAGACTCATCTGAGAGACTTAAACATAAACCTCAGTATTGCCAGAAATAAATCCAACATTCTTCAAAGGAATATTACAAAAGAATCACAAAACAACTCCAAATTTATAATATCCAACATCCAGTCAAAAATTGATAGACCTTCAAATAAGCAACAAAAAGTAACGCATAAAGAGAACAAGTCAATAGAGACAAACCCAAAGATTATACAATAATGAAATTAGCAAGAGTATTCTTTAAAACAACTACTATAAATATGTAAGTGATTTTAAAGAAAAAGATTTTTTTAAATGAGACGTCTGGAAGATTTTAAAACCTGGAATGAAATGAGCGGAGACTCTCAATAATCTGAGAGACAATATCAAATACACTGACATATGTAGAATTAAACTTCCAAGACATATGGATTGGAGGTGAGTGTAGTAAGGAAGAAAAGAGAAAAAAATATTTGAAGATATAATGACTTGTACTTTTCCAATTTTGAAAAAAGCCTCCTTTCCACAGATCAAAGAAATTTAACAAACCCCAAGCATCATAAGCACAAAAGAAAACACACCAAGGTGCACCAAAATAGAACTTCTGAAAAACAGGAAGAAAAAATTCTTAAAAAGTAACAAAAAAGTAATCTATCAAAAGGAACAAAAAGATTATAAGATGTTATAGCACACATTTAAAGAAAATAAGAACTCTTGAACTAGAATTTTGTATCTAACAAAATTTTCCTTCAAAAATGAAGACAAATAATGATTTTCAGACAAACAAAAGATGAAAAAAACTAATCATGAGCAGACATAACTAAAAAAAAATTAATGGAAGTTCTTCAGGAAAAAAAATATAGCACTTAGAAGTGTGGATCTAAATAAATCAAGAGTACCAGAAGTGGTAAATGTGGGTACATATAATAGATTTTATTTCAATATTTAATTTATTTAAAAGAAAATTACCTACAAGAATTTGTGGCATTTTAATACATATAAAAATAAAATGTATGACAATAGCAAAAAGAAGGTAAATAAAAGCCTACTATTGTAAGATTTTTACACTTCATATGAAGTAGTGTAAAATTATTGGAATTTAAAGACACATGGTGTAAATTCTGGAGCAATCAATAATACAGCAAAGAGGTTTAGCCAATTAGCCAAGAGGAACTCTGAAAAATACTCAATCCAAAAGAAAATAAGAAAAGGGCAGGAAAAAGAAGCAAAGAATAATATGAGACAAAGAAAGACCAAGATAGCAGATTTTAGTTAAGGAAAACATCATCAGGATAACAATGAGAGAACCAACTATACAAGAAAGGACATCAAATAGATAAATGCAAATTGATGAAAGCAAAAAATGGAAAAATATGTACCATGCTAACACTAAGCATATGAAAGCTGGAGTGGCTATATACTAAAGAAAGAAAAACAAAAATTCTTCAAGATAAGGAATATTAACAGACATAAGAAAGATCATTTCAAAAACTTTTATAAAAAGATCAATTTAACAAAAAAACGTAACAACCCTAAATGGAGATGTACCTAACAACATAATTTCTAAAAATGTAATGCAAAATCAGATAGAATTCAAGAGTAACACATAAATCCACAAAGAAAACTGGAGACCTTACCACCTGTCTCTCAGTGAAAGAGAGAGAAGACGACACTATCAACCAATTTGATTCAATTTTTATTTATAGAATATTCCACCCTGCAACAGCAAAATCATATTTTTAAGTATATGTTGAACATTTACCAAAATAAATATAATGAGCCATAAACTAAATACCGATAAATTTAAAAGGATTCAATCATATATAGCATGTTCCTATAATGGAATTAAGATATCCACAAAGGAATCCACAAATATTTAGTAAATCAACATGCTTCTAAATAATCTAGGCGAAAAGAAAGAAATCGTGAGAAAAATTAGAAAATATTTTGAATTGAATAGAAATGAAAATGATATATTATTACAGATGGATGTTGAGATGTTAAAACTACACTGCTCTCACACAAACAAAAGAAATGGAAACATGTTTTGTTCTACAAATGTTACTGTGATTGTATCTTAAGTCCCCTTTCTTCAATTATCAAGAAAAAGGTTACAAATACTTCAAATCTCAGAGGTACAGATACTTTCCCTAACGTTCTTTCTTATTTTCAAAATCAAAACATAAAGTCAAATATTCTAATGTCTAGAACCATGTTTTAAATTTTTTGGCAAAATTATGAACGCTAAATAAAACTGTTCATGCTGAATACCATTATCCTAAATTGATTTCTTTTTTATTTCTAATAAGGTGGGCAGGGTTGTCTTAGTATTTTTTTCCCTTAAGATATGAAGATATGGAGTTAATTACATTCTCTAACATTGTTGATTTTATACATGGTTTTTGTAAAAAGAAGTATTCATCCAGTGGTTCTTTACTTTATTAAGTGTCTATGGTATCTAAAATTTCTCTTTAAAAAAAGTCAGGCAAAACAATTTAATAAAGAAACTATGCCATTATAAATTATACACGGGTAATATCTTTTTTATTTTAGCATAATTAATCCATATTTCTATTGAAAAATAATGATCCAAGATATATCACAAGTGTTTGACAATTTAACAGCTTGTTTTTCAGAGGTAAAGTAGGTAAAAATATCACGAAGGCAGGTTAGGTTTAGCGGCAGTATGTCCTTTTGGTGCCTACATCTACATTTCACTCTATGCTCTCACTGTGTGGTGCCCAGTGTGCTCAAGATGACATCTGGACGAGGTTCCCACCATGGCAGCATCCCACCGGGGCCCACTTACGCCTGAACCTGTCCTGCCCTATCTCTCAAGCCCCCAGCTGTTATCTGCCATCACAACCTGCAAATACCACATCTCTGAAAAACTAAAGAATATTAAGGTCAGAACAACATAATGACTTATGCTTCCTTTGTAAGATGCTCTCTTTTGACATGAGCAACATCAGCTCCTGAGGCAAACCAGTGAAAAGGAAACCTGAAGAGGAAGCTTTCAGATCTCTCGAGTCACACCACAGATGACAATTAATGTAATTTGATTAAATGCAACACTGCTTAAAGATCTGTAAAACTACACCACACACAAATACAAAATGTTGAGTTCAGAAAGCATTTGGACTGTTGCTTCACATTGCCAATAACTAGTCAAAAACCTAAGCAGTCACTTACCTTGTGTGACTTTCAGTGACAGCATCCATAATGCAGGGGATGAGGTGACAATTCAATGACGTTTTGCAAGCTAACACCAATAATGACATACTATCAAATGTTGGTATAGTACAGTTTACAAAGACTACCGGAACTAATACATGAGTATAAAGGTCATATGACATGTATTTCTCTTTTTTTATTATTATTTATTACATCTCTCTCCTTTTTCCCCAATAACCCTCCCCACCCAGGACAAGGCCCCACTTACCCAGTGTCCTTGTCCATTGGTTATGCTAATATGCATGCATACAAGACTTTTGGTTGATCTCTTACCCCCCACCCTTCCCTGCCTTCTCTCTGAGGTTGGACTGTCTGTTCAGTGTTTCTTAGCTTCTGCATCTATTTTTGTTCATCAGTTTATGTTGTTCATTATATTCCACATATGAGTGAGATCATGTACTATTTATCTTTCTCTCACTGGCTTATTTCGCTTAGCATAATGCTCTCCAGGTCCATCCATGCTGTTGCAAATGGTAAAAGTTCCTTCTTTTTTATAGCAGCGTAATATTCCATTGTGTAGATATACCACAGTTTTTTAATCTACTCATCTGCTGATGGGCACTTGGGCTGTTTCCAAATCTTGGCTATTTTAAGTTGTGCTGCTATGAACATAGGGGTGCATATGTCTTTTCTGATTGGTGTTTCTGGTTTCTTGGGATATATTCCTAGAAGTGGGATTACTGGGTCAAATGGGAGTTCCATTTTTAATTTTTTGAGGAAACTCCATACTGTTTTCCACTGTGGCTGCACCAGTCTGCATTCCCACCAGCAGTGCACGAGGGTTCCTTTTTCTCAGCATCCTCTCCAGCACTTGATGTTTGTTGATGATAGCCATTCTGACAGGTGTGAGATGGTACCTCATTGTTATTTTGATTTACATCTCTCAGATGATTAGTGACTTTGAGAACATACTATGTTCATGGATTGGTAGAATCAACATCATTAAATGTCCATAGTACCCAAAGCAATTTATAGATTCAATGCAATCCCCATTAAAATACCAACAGCATATTTCACAGACATAGAACAAACGCTCCAAAAATTCATCTGGAATAAAAAAAAGACCCCAAATAGCCACAGCATCCTGAGAAAGAAGAACAAAGTTGGAGGGATCACAATACCTATATCAAGCTATATTACCAAGCCACAGTTCTCAAAACTGCCTGGTACTGGCACAAGAACAGACATACAAACCAATGGAACAGAACAGAGAACCCAGAAATCGACCCAAGCCATTATGCTCAGTTAATATTTGACAAAGGAGGCAAGAGCATACAATGGAGTCAAGACAGTCTCTTCAATAAATGGTGCTGGGAAAATTGGTCAGATACATGCAAAAAAATGAAACTAGATCACCAACGTACACCATACACAAAAACAAACTCAAAATGGCTAAAGGACTTGAATGTAATACGGGAAACCATAAAAATCCTACAAGACTCCATAGGCAGCAAAATATCAGCCATATGTCATAGCAATATCTTTACTGATACACTCCTAAGGCAATGGAGACTAAGGAGAAAATAAACAAATGGGACTACATCAAAATAAATGGAGACTAAGGAGAAAATAAACAAATGGGGCTACATCAAAATAAAAGTCTTCTGCACGGCAAAAGAAACCACCAACAAAACAACAAGAAAGCCCACTGCATGGGAGAACATATTTGCCAATGCTATCTCAGATAAGGGTTTAATCTCCAAAATTTACAGGGAACTCATTCAACTTAACAAAAGGAAGATAAACAATCCGATCAAAATATGGGCAAAGGACCTAAATAGACACTCATGGAAAGAGGACGTACAGAAGGCCAAAAGACATATGAAGATATGTATTTGTAAACAGCAGCAATTAACTAGTGAAAATTCATTTTTAAGTACCATTTAAAGTAGGGCAAAGAAAAATTAAATCCTATATAATAAAAGCCTAATATGCAAATCACCGAACAGCAGAACGACCAGTGGAATGACCAGTCACTGCGATGCGCACTGACCACCAGGAGACAGATGCTCAACGCAGGAGCTGCCCCTGGTGGTCAGTGCACTCCCACAGGGGGAGCGCTGCTCAGCCAGAAGCCGGGCTCACGGCTGGTGAGTGAAGCGGCAGTGTCGGGAGCCTCTCCCGCCTCCACAGCAGCGCTAAGGAGCAGCAAGCTGAGTGGTAAGGAGCAGCAAGCAGGCAGGCGGTAAGAAGCATGAGGTCCCGGACTGCAAGAGGGCACAGGCCAGGCTGAGGGATTCATGCACGAAATTCATGCACTGGGCCTCTAGTACTTATATATAAATCTAACAAAATATGTGTGAGATCTGTCTCTAAAAAACCATAAAACACTGATGTGAGAATGAAAGGGGAGATATACCACATTCATAGATTGAAAAATTAAATATTGTTAAGATCTCAATTCTCTCTCTAAATTGTTCCATAGTCTCAATACAAAAAATAACTGAATGCCTATCTGCAAAAACAAACAAAAAAAGCATATTTCACACATTAAAATATATATTAACTCAAAATTAACCACAGATCTTAATGTATAAAAACTTTCTATTAAAAAAATAGGAGAAAATCTGCATGAACTTGGGTTTGGCAATGAATTTTTAGATATAAAATTAAAATTACAAACCTGAAAAAAATTTAATAAATTTGACTTCATCAAGATTGAGAATTTTTGTTCTTCAAATGAAATTGGTAAAAGAATGAAAACACAAGCCACAGACTGGAAGAAAATATTTGCAAAATATATATTTGATAAATGATTTATGTCCAGAATATATAAATAAGTCTCAAAATTCAATAATAAAAAAGTAAACAACCGAATTTTAAAATGGGGCTAAAGGTCTACCACTTCACCAAAGAAGACTACTAATATCAACTAAGGACATGAAATTAGCTCAACATAATTAGTCATTAAGGAAAAGCAAATTAAAACTACAATGAGATATTAGCTAGTAGGATTGCCTAAAATGAAAAATCAGAAAATACAGTGCTTATATGAATTTGTAAGGGAAGAATGGATGCTTACATATTGTTGAGGATGATAGAGATGGCATTCATTCCCAACAGATGAAATATTTTACTTCCAGCCATTGGATGACCTAGATCATGACTTTGACCATCTATTACTCACACTCCAAAGTTTTCCTTATTTTCCCTATAGATTTACCTTTTAGCTGAGATGTCCTATTTACATTATTTAGTCACCTATACAACAGAGCCATGGAGATATTGTAAACTCTGCATATCCTATTTGATGAGGTGCCTCTAACTTGACATTCTTTGTTGTGTTCTTTTGACTAGTTGGCATTACATTCCCTCTGCAATATATAACTAAGAAGAAAGCAAATGAGCCTGTTTTCAGAGGCAATCACCCCTTTATGGAAAACGATGACCAAACTTGAAGAGTCTGAGAAACACAAGGAATTTTGTAGTTCACAGGGAAATAAATGTTTTTTAAAATATTATTTTTATGATCTTTTAAAAAATTATTTTAAAATTTATAAAAGTGCAGGTCAGTTCTATTATCCTTCTAAATTAATTTGTTTAAAAGCCTGATGTTCAAAATTTAGAAAAAAATGTATATTTAAACTATTCTAAAATTACTTTAAAAGTATTAATTAATAGTAGTAAGAAGAAGCTATCTATGCAATATAAATACAAGGTAAAAAACTCATTTTCATCGCATTTTTGAAACCATATGATGTTAGGTGGGTCAAAATATTAGTACTTTTCTTTGAAAACCTTTAATTAGTAATCTTTTTAATGTTTAATATGAGTATTGACTTTGTAATAAATGAGTACAAGCTAAATTCTAAATTTGAAATAGTATGAGTTATATTGACCATTAGCACTAATTTGCAAAGAGGCATATAAATGTTACCTTAATAGTGGCTTCAATTATCTTTGTTTAATGACATATAATGCCACCGTTTTTCATAAGGTAAAAACTGACTGTTTTGAACTGATTTCCAAAACTACTAAAAGATAATGCGGTGAATCTGTTTACTCCAATGTTACCCCTCCAACAAAGCCCTCCCTCAGCAACACATCCACTCCTTCCACAGCCATTCCTTCCCAACACTTCCTAAGGCCCACTCTGCATCAAGTTCTGCTTCCGCAGCACACAGCACCCTTCCACAGACTCCATGAGTTAGTGTTTTATCCCTTTTATTGTCTGTACTAGAGGCCCAGTGCACGAAATTTGTGCACGGGGGGGGGGGGGGGTCCCCTCAGCCCAGCCTGCACCCTCTCCAATCTGGGACCCCTCCAGGGATGTCCGACTGCCCGTTTAGACGGTGGGATTGGGCCTAAACGGGCAGTCAGACATCCCTCTCATAATCCAGGACTGCTGACTCCCAGTTGGTCGCCTGCCTGCCTTCCTGATTGCCCCTAACTGCTTCTGCCTGCCAGTCTGATCACCCCCTAACCACTCCCCTGCCAGCCTGATTGATGTCTAACTGCTTCCCTGCCAGCCTGTTTGCCCCCCAACTTCCCTCCTCTGCCAGCCTGGTCACCCCTAACTGCCCTCCCCTGCTAGCCTGATCGCCCACAACTGCCCTCCCTTGCAGGCCTGGTCCCTCCCAACTGCCCTCCCCTGCTAGCCATCTTGTCGCAGCCATCTTGTGTCCATATGGGGGCAGCCATCTTGTGTGTTGGGGTGATGGTCAATCTGCATATTACTCTTTTATTAGATAGGATGTCCCCCTAGACTGCAAATTCCATATGAGCCAATGTTCTGTTTGTTCACTACTGTATCGTCAGCATCTACAAGGGTACTATTCCCTGTTCCCTTAAGTGCTCAATAATTATTTGTTAAATGAAGTATTTTACACATTTACATATTGTATATGATATGTTATATAAATTATCACTTTCTTCACAACTAACTTGCAAATTAGAACATTAAAATGCCTAAGAGAAAAAAAAAAGTTTAACTGTTTAACCCATCATTTTCCAAACACACTTTATTACAGAGCTCTTCTTTCTCCAGGGAGCTGTAACAAGGTAATGACTACAGTTTTAGAAACAATGGTTTACATTCTTTTCAGTAAAGTGTAGGTGCCAAATTGTGTCAGACTTAATTTCATGTTAATTTTCTAATTTTAGAAGTATTAAAGAGTCAAACACAGATTTTTAAATTAAAAAGAAACAGAATCAAATATGAGTTTTACATCCTACAACAATTTAGTGAACAGACCACAGAATGGATCAGGGGGAGAATGAAAGAAAAGAAAGGAAGCAACTGGAATAGGCCAGTAAAGGACAATGAAGGCCTGACCTGAGGCAGTGGCAAAGGTAATGGTGAGATGTGATGAACAATTTATAGATGACAGGAGTAGATATAACCTTACACTGGGGTGTCCAGGAGCACCAGAAGTCACAAGGGTTCACAAAATTTCCATCTTGAGTGAGTAGGTCATGTGTTAGTACAAACTCAAAAAAACACGAAAGACAAGGATTTGAGTTTTGGTTTCAGTGGTCGGCAAACTGCGGCTCGGGAGCCACATGTGGCTCTTTGGCCCCTTGAGTGTGGCTCTTCCACAAAATACCACGGCCTGGGCGAGTCTATTTTGAAGAAGTGGCATTAGAAGACGTTTAAGTTTAAAAGAATTTGGCTCTCAAAAGAAATTTCTATCGTTGTACTGTTGATATTTGGCTCTGTTGACTAATGAGTTTGCCGACCACTGGTTTAGATAATGATTTGGAGAAGATCAAAGAACATTGTGAGAGAGAGTTCTGTACCTCTATTGCCCAGAAAGTAAGTTAAGCCTATAAAAGTGAAAGAGGAACCAAAGTTAAACCTCTAGAAAAAGCCAAAATTTAAAGAAGCAAGAAAAAATTAAGATCAGTCAGAGTGATTAGAAGCCTGGCTTGTTCATTAATATTACATCTGTATCTGTATGTGATCCACTTAATTGTAAAATTAAAAATGGATTTTACTTAGTAAGTGCCTATCACACACAATGAGCTTTTCAAGATGCCTTTGGAAACCAGTGAACAAACAAAGCCTAAAGATTCCCTGCCCTGAGAAGAGCTAGAACAAAACATAATAAGGAACAAACAGAACGAATAAATTATCTAGTATGTGAACACAGGATCAATGCTGTGGGGGGAAAAGAATAGAAGAGAAAGAGGAGCACCATGATGAGGGCAGGCTGTGGTATAAATAGCATGGTCAGGGTAGGTGGCATTAAGAAGATGGCACCGGGGTGGCGTCTTATAGGAAGTGATGGATTCAGCCAGTTACATGGATGAAGAACACTCAAGTGAGTATCAACAGTGAGAGTAAAAGACCTAAGGAAACAGTACACTCTGAATCTCAAGAGGCCAGCATGGCGGGAGCCAAGTGAATAAGGTGGGTGTAAGAAGAGATAGGGCCAGGGAGGCAGTGGGGTTCCAGACCACCGAGGGCCTGGAGAGCACCCTGAGGACTGCAGCTCTACTCGGCATGAAAATGGGAATCACCATGGTGCACAGAGCAGGACTGACACAATCCTGGATGCCTTCAAGGTAGCCAGTTGAGACTAGATCACAGAGAGTCAGAAATAGAAGCTGGAGACCTAGCACAGACTACGGCAGTAATCCTGGAGGGTGATCATGCTTGAAGCAGGGAACACAAACACAATGGTGAGGAGTAGTTGGACTCTGAATGTATTTCGAAGATGGAACGGTTTATATCTCTTTATATGGCTTTTTCAATACTCACTTATTAAGACTTATCAGTTATGAATTCCACCTACTAAAATCATATCAGAATACATTATTCTCCATAGTCCTTGAGAAAAAATATTATAAGATGAAGAATCTTTCTGCTACCATTAAAATTGTGACTTTTTCTATTACAATGCCTAATTCAAAGACTAGAAAAAGAGCTAACAAAAAATTCTACAGCCAACCAATGGCATATTTCACAGATCTAGAACAAACTCTCCAAAAATTCATGTGGAATTTAAAAAGACCCCAAATAGCCACAGCAATCCTGAGAAAGAAGAACAAAGTTGGAGGGATCACAATACCTATATCAAGCTATATTACCAAGCCACAGTTCTCAAATCTGCCTGGTACTGGCACAAGAACAGACATATAAACCAATGGAACAGAACAGAGAACCCAGAAATCGACCCAAGCCATTATGCTCAATTAATATTTGGCAAAGGAGGCAAGAGCATACAATGGAGTCAAGACAGTCTCTTCAATAAATGGTGCTGGGAAAATTGGTCAGATACATGCAAAAAAATGAAACTAGATCACCAACGTACACCATACACAAAAACAAACTCAAAATGGCTAAAGGACTTAAATGTAATACGGGAAACCATAAAAATCCTACAAGACTCCATAGGCAGCAAAATAGCAGACATATATCGTAGCAATATCTTTACCGAAACAGCTCCTATGGTAATGGAGACTAAGAAGAAAATAAACAAATGAGACTAAATCAAAAATAAAAAGCTTCTGCACAGCAAAAAAAACAACCA
The DNA here is from genome assembly GCF_963455305.1 of Plecotus auritus. Classification (NCBI taxonomy): domain Eukaryota; kingdom Metazoa; phylum Chordata; class Mammalia; order Chiroptera; family Vespertilionidae; genus Plecotus; species Plecotus auritus. Next base: position 45,039,862 of record NC_137782.1, read on the forward strand.
ACAAAACAGCAAGAAAGCCCACTGCATGGGAGAACATATTTGCCAATGCTATCTCAGATAAGGGCTTAATCTACAAAATGTACAGGGAACTCATACAACTTAATAAAAGTAAGGTAAACAATCCAATCAAAAAATGGGCAAAGGACCTAAATAGACACTTTTCAAAAGAGGATATACAGAAGGCCAAGAGACATATGAAAATATGCTCAAAGTCACTATCCATCTGAGAGATGCAAATCAAAACAACAATGAGGTACCATCTCACACCTGTCAGAATGGCTATCATCAACAAATCAACAAACATCAAGTGCTGGAGAGGATGATAAGAAAAAGGAACCCTCATGCACTGCTGGTGGGAATGCAGACTGGTGCAGCCACTGTGAAAAACAGTATGGAGTTTCCTCAAAAAATTAAAAATGGAACTCGTATTTGACCCAGTAATCCCACTACTAGGAATATATCCCAAGAAATCAGAAACAACAATCAGAAAGGACATATGCACCCCTATGTTCATAGCAGCACAATTTACAATAGCTAAGATTTGGAAACAGCCTAAATGCCCATCAGCAGATAGATTAAAAAACTGTGGTACATCTACACAATGGAATACTACGCCACTGTAAAAAAAGAAGGAACTCTTACCACTTGCAACAGCATGGATGCACCTGGAGAGCATTATGCTAAGCAAAATAAGCCAGTGAGAGAAAGATAAATAGTACATGATCTCACTCGTTTGTGGAATATAATGAACAACATAAAGTGATGAACAAAAATAGAGCCAGCGTCATAGAAGCATCGAACAGACAGTCCAACCTAAGAGGGAAGGCAGGTGAGGGGGGTAAGAGATCAACCAAAGGACTTGTATGCATGAATATGAGCATAACCAATGGACATAGACAGTAGGGGGATGAGGGCATGTGCTGAGGGTTGGGAGGGGCTGGGGAGAGGTAAATGGGGGAAAAAGGAGACTTACGCAATACTTCAAAAAATAAAGAATTTAAATTAAAAAATAAATAAAAATTCTACAGCCAAGGCAAGTTTAAAATTATTTTTATGGTGAAAAGTATATGATTGGTGTCATACCATCTTTATATCTTAAAAAGCAGAAAACAATTAACATATGCAAACTGACCAATATTTTCAACATTCCAATTAAATGAACTGGCCCAGAAAACATAGATTTACCAGTATAGTCAGGCATATCTGCTCCAAAGGCCACAAAGATAAGAAGAAATACTATCTGCTGAGTTCTGATATGTTAGTGAGAGATGTCTTACGAAGTTTCAAAACATAAAATTACTAGATAATCTAAGTTAGAACTTACCTAAAGATAAGTCATTAAACAGAGGGAACCATTGTCATCCTCAGAAGCTTCTTGTAAACTTACCTAGGCCTTAGCTTCCATTAACTGTGATTAAACTTAGTCCATTCAAGTTATTTGTTATTTTCCAAATCATTGTTTAAAAATAATCCCACCTACACTAATAAAAGAGAAATATGCAAATTGACCATACCTCCATGATGCCCACCAGCCAACCAGGCATGAGTATACAAATTAACCCAACAAAGATGCCGAGTTAATTTGCATATGCAGGCGGGGAGTGAGGACTGAAGGCTCCAGCCCGAGCGAAGACTGAAGACTGAAGACTGAAGAGGCTTGGCTTCTCCGCTGCGGCCGAGCAGAGAAGCCAAGCCTCACTGCAGCCGGAGCAGTGAAGCCTAGCCCGAGTGCCAAAGGAAAACCGGTACCGGCAGCCAGGGGAAGGAAGGCCTATTGCACGAATATTCATGCAACAGGCCTCTAGTTTACAATAAAATACTAAGTTTACAATATGTATATTCTCAAGAAAACACTTAACAAAATACTTTCCCTGCTGAAATGGTTCCAAAAATTAAAAGTGATTGGGTTGCTTATAAATATTGAACAGTAGATATGAAATAAGTAAAATTTATCTGGAGCCTTTTAATATAAAATATTGTTAAGTACCTATCTTTTAAAAATACTCTAAAAATTAATCAATAAGATATTTGTAAAATGTTGTTATATTTAACTTTTAAATTTTAATCTTAGAAATTAGGTAGAAAGAATGCTTTACCTTAAGGATCTTTTTAAAATACAAATTAAAGAAGCATACGTGGATTTTCCAATTATCTTGGGGGGGGATTTGTTACTATAGAAAAAAACAGCCCTCACTTTGTTTTCTTTTTGGAAAATTTTGAAACCTCCAAAAACACCTACAAAACTCCTCATGTACTATGGAGCTGTGGGACTCAAAAATAATTCTTTAACATCTTCTATAATCCAGACTTTTCAGAAACTTGCTACAAGCAGGAGACCATTCTGAACAAACCAGTGTGTGATATCACAGAAAACATTACAGCACTAATCACTGTGGCTCTATGATTCCCACTACAAAATATCAAAGCAAAATAGCTGTCAAAGGCATAAATTAAATCAATTTCAAATTGAACAGAAAATTATTTCCTATTTTCCAAAGGCACTGATTTGGAGTGATCTTAAACCTCTGGAAAAGAATTCCTCAATTTTCAAAAATTCTGAAGCCTAATTACAAGTAATTATAGCTTTTCATTTTCAACATGATGAAATAATTTGATTCTTTTTACAAGAGGTCTGGTTTAGCTCAAAATAGACAAGTGCTTCTGCACTGAGTTAGTATACAAAGACAATAAGGATCATTCTCAATAGAAAACCAGGGCTACATGCTGGCCATAAGTCATAAATGCTGTATTCAAGCAAAAAATAGTTTGTATGTTCTACAAACATACCTCCTTCGTTCACACAAGTAAGACAAAGCAAACAGCCTGCTGCAGACTTGGCTTTAAGATAAAAACAGTACAAGAGAAAAGAAAGAGATGCACTGCATTTCTGTCTCAAAAATCAGATATACGTGCTCTTTGTAGAAAAAAACATTCAAACCTTTCTGATACTCTTTAGTCAAAGAAGCCAACACATACCACCCCACAGCAAATGATAGCGAATGTGGCTTTAAATGTTTCATACCAGACCTAATAGTTAGCTGCTCCAAAATAATCCTATTTCTCTAAGAAAAGCAATGGAATCCTATGAAACATACAAGATATTCCTAATTGGAAAAAAATTATAAAAGAATAAACTAAATCAGAAACTTAAGTTTCCAAAAGCAATGAATACTTCTACCCTGCAAAATTTGCAATGCTGCACATTTTTCCACCTTTTGCTTTGTAAAGTGCCTTTGCTGATGACTCACATTTCCAGTGATTTGTTAGATGTTATTAGAACAAAGCTCCATAAAACTACTTTCCACTCTGACCTTACACACCTGGTTACAATTACATCTTCTGAAAGCTATACCAGTAGTTTAGCAAGGACACACTAACAAAAGCTAACCAATCAACAAGCAGAAACAAATATTAGAGCCCACCCATTCAAAAATCTGAAAAAGAGCCCACCATATATTTCTTACAAACACAGCGTGCACACTCTCTCACACACATTCCCTCCACACCACACACCTCAGCTCAGCACTTCAAAGTACAGCCATCAGCTATAAATGCTCCCGACAACACAAAAGTTCCCTGAGCCAGTCCATGAGATAGTTCTCTAGCAAATGCCACTAGAAACAAGACTAAATTTGTCTTTTTAACTGTAGGAAAGAATAAATCAGAACTTTAGGTAGAAAAACAGTGCAGTCATTGTAATAAGTGAGTTCACAATATTATAAAGCTCTTACATCTTATCAAATAAGAAAACCATTTTGGTAAGAGTCCAAGATGGAATCATAATAACCAATTCTCAGTTGCAGTACGTTTTGACCAAAAAAAAAAAAAGAGGCTTTGATCATTTCCAGTTATCAGCTACGTTTATTACAAGACTTCCTAAACACCTTGCAAAGCCATCCTTAGGCTAGAGACATCAAACCAGGTCATTACAGAGCTGTGGGACCACACTAGAAAGGAGAAAATGATCAATTTATCCCATTTAGAAAACGAATGGTGCAGATCCACAAACCTGAAGCTAGAGTAACACCCTAGGCCACAGGATGCAGTCACTCACAAGAGGAGGGACAACCTTGTGCTCATCTGAACGAAATCCACAGAACACTGAGCAGTCCAGATTTTCTGACCACACTTCTCAAAGTGAAGACTTGGGTCAACTGGTTCTTTGGGCAGTTACCCAGTTGTGTAAAGTTGTGCATTACAGCCAAAAATCTTTAATGTACCTGATTTTACCCCAATAATCAAGGGTATTCACAATTTAAAATGTATTTTTCAGTTTCTGCTCCCTTTCCATCTTATGTCCTAAAACATTAGTAGTGCCATCCCTGATATATCCCGTAGCAAGAATATTTTCAGAACTTAAATCACAGTTTGGATAACAGAGGACTCAATCTTAGACTTTTTTCCTCTTTAGTGGGTGTGGCAATATAAGAAGTTCAAATATTTTCACTAACTGAGATGATTATAATGATACAGTATGACCTTCTTTAAAAAAGGTCATATCATTGGAATACATTCAACTTACCTCCTCCTGAAGGTCTGTTTTTTAGTTAATGGTATGACTCTGAATCAATAAGTCATTAGCTATTATTCTCTTGATTTATTTGGGGGTTTGGGAGGGTTTTGTTTTGTTTTGTTGTTAAACCAACTTTCTAAAATGGGAAGTTTCAAAGCATTTCATGTATATGGTAGTGATATTTCTCACCATGGAAAGTGGCAATTGTTCTATGACAAGCCAGTCTATTTAGGATGGGAATCTTTAGAGAATATTAAAGCCATTCCAATAATGTCATCTCCACTACATGTTTCCTCAGAATGAATCAAATAATGTAAAGATAACACCAATGAAAGGTCTATAATACAACAGCCCAAACTCAGGGAAATTTAAGAATTTAAACGTTCAGCAACTATGCTGGATTTATTTATAATGCATTTAATAACAAAGAAAAATAAAAGCAAGCACCAAAAAAAGGAATGAAGACAAAAGAGGTGAGAAGTGTTGTAATTTCTACACTGGTGGCTACTCTGCCTTCCTCCTGCCCTCACCCAAAGTCAGTGAGTCACCCTCCCTCTAAAGGCAGACCTTCCCAGACGTTTCCATTCCAGCACCTGAGCCTGGATTTCTGTACCTTGAACTCCAGGACCAGGAAGAGAGTCTCTCCACAGTTTTACTCCCAGTACCAAGCACAAAAGGAAACATACAATAAATACTCTACCTCATGTTTGCCTCTTTGTTCTGAAGTTAAGACTTTAATATGTTTTAAAATTGTTTATGCTGTGAATATCTAAAATCATTTTAAAACATAAGCACTAAAAATACATACAGTCAAACCTCGGTTCTTGAATATCTCCCATTTCCAACAATTCGGTTCTCAGGAAAAGGTATCTTGTTTTCCAAACAAACTTAAGTTCTGGACCTGACAACCCTTTCAGTTTGATACATCACCCTGACAAAAAGCATCTCTCAAGCCACAATCAAGGAGAGAACTCAAGGCAGTTTACCTCTAAACCTCACGTTGTTAACACCTCAGGAAACTGTGCTGTGAATATTTTCAAAAGGTTTGTTTTTGTTTTCTTTTCTTTTTTTTTGCTGGTGAAATGGAAGATTAGCATAATTTAAAAGCTATCAAGACTACATTATAAAATTTCCAAAAGGCTCTTAATATTTAAATCAAAAAAGGGGGGATAGTAGAAGAATATCATGTAAGGAAAAATATCCTGTAAGTAAATTACATCTAGAAAATTTTTACTTTAGAAAATTAACTTTCATTTGTAATGCTAACAGCAAGACACCCATGAAAAACACACATGGTGTCAAAACAAGCCAAAAGAAAATCGTTTGGGCAAAAAATGAAAAAGGATCCCAAGTCAAATTTATAGAAAAGATTCCTGTATTAACTTTTGGTTGAGAATATGTTTGTATATTTTCAGAAAGCAACTCCAAGACCATGTGGATTCCTGCAACAGAGAGGAATTGACAGGACTGCTCCAGCCATGAAGACAGAAGAGAAACAGTCCAGAGATGGAAGACGCTGACGACACCTTGCCATACTAGCAGTCAGCAGCTGTGCATCGCTGCAGGTTGCCCAGGACCAAACCAGAGAGGGTCGGACCTGCATTACCACCATTTGTCCACGATCCAGAACTGAAATATCATTGCTGACATGTACACATAAGGAACTGTTTGACATTGAAATTGGGACTCAAAAGAACTGTTGGCCCAGAAAGAAACTCACTACAGACTGATTCATTTGCCTCTCAGCATAACCATTATTGCTTGTCTCATTTTCTGTTCTTTTAAGTGTATTTCTAGTATCACATGATCTCACTCATCTAGGGGAAATAATGAACAACATAAACTGATGAACAAAAACAGACCCGGAGACAGGGAAGCATCGATCAGATTGTCAAACCTCAGAGGAAAGGTAGGGGAGGGTGGGGGTAAGGGGAAGAGATCAACCAAAGGACTTGTATGCATGCATATAAGCCTAACCAGTGGTCATGAACAACAGGGGGGTGGGGGCATGGGTGAGGAGGGGTCTGGGATGGGAATGGGGGGATGAGGACAAATATGTGATACCTTAATCAATAAAGAAATTAATAAAAATAAATAAATAAAACATACAGAGGCCATCAAGTGTGCTGATGTTGCTAAGGGTGTGAAAGTGCTCACAAAACAATGATCACAGGCCACTGAAGAGGTAGAAAAACTTGATTTGGATAAATGAAAAAAGCAGTTAGCAAGTGACAGCATTTCAGAGGCAGTGATATGTGAAAAATGGAATATGCTACAACCCTGGAAGGAGTGCTGAAAATGATTCATTTAAAGCTAGTAGTGGGTGGTTAGATAAATTTAAGAAAAGAAGTGTTTGTTTATAGATTAAAGAGTACATTAAACATGTACTATATATAAAAAAGTTTAAAACAGAATCATTTAGAGGTCTGGATGGATTAATTCAATTTACATTATTTTTAATGGGGGGGAAATTATTTGGTTTTCAAACAAATCACTTCTCAAACAGCCTTCTGGAACAAACTAAGTTCGAAAACCGAGGTTTCATTGTACATAATTCCTGCTCCAAGGGACTTTACAGTCAAGCGGGAGGGGGCTGACAATAAAGAAGGAAATCTATATATATAAAAGCCTAAGCAAAAGACCAGCCGACCAGCCGGTAACTATGATGCTCACTGACCACCAGGGGGCAGATGCTCAATGCAGGAGTGGAAACCACAGGCATGGAAACATGGGACAGGCTGATGAATATCATAAGGAAAGGGGGAGGGGGAAGGGTAGGAAGAGATTAACCAAAGATCTTATATGCATACTAGAGGCCCGGGGCATGGATTCCTGAACCGGTGGGGTCCCTCAGCCTGGCCTGTGTGGATTGGGCCAAAACCAGTTCTCCAACATCCACCAAAGGGTCTCGGATTGCGAGAGGGTGCATGCCAACCCAAGGGACCCCACTGGTGCACGAATCCATGCACTGGGCCTCTAGTATATCCATAAACAAAGAATTTTTAGATAAGTGGTAATATAAAGAAAAGTAAGAGAGTGAGAAGTAGGTGGTCCAAAAAAGGCAACTGAACCCACCCCCAGTGTCAATGAAGAGCCAGTCCAGAGAAGATCTGAGCAAAGAGCAGTGGAGACAGAGAAAAGAACAAGTACAAAAACACTCTGCCCCCCTAAACAAGGTCTAGGTATTGCGGGTGGTGCATAGTTAGTGAAGAGAACACTTGGAGGAAGTAGAAGAAAAGTTCAAAAAAAATAAAATAAAGGGCTCATTGAATTTGAAGTGCCTTGAGGTGAACATTTCAAATAAGCAACAAAATGCATGAGTCTAGTGCTAAAAAAATAAAAGAAAATCGGGGCTAGAGATATACAGGCAGTCCTCGGGTTACATCGGACTCAATGTATGTCATTTCGTGGTTACGTTGCCATCTCCCATTTATTTATAAAAAAAAAAAAAGTTCTGTCATTTCTACGTATGTACATATGTGCTTTATGTTTTTTATTATTTATTTACCACAAGTAAAGGTCAGGAACTGTTATCTTTCTTTTAAATTTTTTTACTGTTTCACTTCTTTACTGCTGTGTATGTGCTCCATGTGAGTGACGTAGGTGCTTACTTTGGTGGGTTCCAACTTACAGTGAAAATCGCGTTACGTCGCACCATAGGAACAGATCTCCGACATAACCCGAGGACCTACTGTAAATGTGATGATTAGGCACAAAGATGGTTTTTAAAGCCCTAATAATATACTAACGAATATTACCCAAAGAGAATATGGATCAGAGGGTCGGCAAACTACAGCACTCAGGCCAAAGGTGGCCTGGACTTGTTTTTGAAATAGAACACAACCACACTCATTCATTCATTTACCTGTTGACTGTGGCTTGCAGACTCCAATGCTAAGTACCTAGGACAGAGACTACATGATCTACAAAAGCTAAAACATTTACTATCTATCCCATTACAGGGAAGTTTACTGATCCCTGGTATGCACAGACAAGGGACTAGATCCCACAGTCAAGCACAGGGATTGTCCAACTGTTATAAGTCAGGCCAGGGTGGGGAGTAAGCAAAGAGTAAAAAGTAAGTTGATAAAACAAAAATAAAAAACAAACAAAGAAAAAAAAACACAGGAGACTATAGTGTCAGAAAAGCCAAGATATAAGTATTTTAAGGACAGAGTGCACAACTGTGTTAAATATCCACCAATGAATTTGGTAGCACAGTGATAATTAGTAATGTTAGTTCCAGGTAAGGAAGAGCAGGCAAACCACCTCCCAGGGGGAGGGAGAGGGAGAACCTAATTGTTTCTGTTTGCCCATTTCCATGGTGTAAATATTCTCAAGTTCAGGCTACCAACAGTATATCAACTGACATAAAAGGGGGGGGAGGTGGGGTAAGGAGTGGTGAGCAGAGGACCTAAACAAGAATATATTTGGAAGTGGTGAGTATGAAGACAGAATCTATAAGAGTTAGATTCCCCATAAATGTAAGTTAGTTGAACCTTTACACAAGTGAGGCAAAGTACCAACACTTGAAATAATTGTATAATACATCAGATTTACTTCTACATTAAATCCATGTGTTAAGAGATTTTAGCTTCTGTTAGGCTTGCTTACACCTTTAAAATTATAGATACATATTTTCTAGAATACATTAATAGCTTCCTTAAAAGGTAGGTCAGAGGACATTGATGACTTATGTAAATATTTGGAACCATGTGTTCTAACTAACAATTTACCTGTGTACGCTATTATAAAACTTTAAGCAAATAATGGTGGATCATGGATATAAAGGTGAATATAAAATGCAAAAATATTTAAATTGCAATGAATCGGGTCTTTTTTAATCCTCGGGGTTTTTTGTACTACAGCAAATCCTCTAATAAAACCTGCTGACTTACTTTCTATGGTCTCAAGGAAATGCATGTAATAGCCTAACTTTAAGCAACCCACTGCTTATGGTAGGCAGTATAATGGACCTCCAAAGAGATCCAGATACTAGTCCCCAGAACCTGTCAACATGTTACCTTGCAGGAGAAACAGGATTTTTGCTGATGAGATTAAATTAATGATCTTGCTATTGCCATGGGTTAGCCAGGTAGGCTTGATGTCATCACAAGGCACCTTTATAAGTGAAATAGGGAGGAGGATCAGAGTCTGAGAGGTCTGAAGATGTTACTCTGCTGGCTTTCAAAATGGAGGAAGAGACCACAAGCCAAGGAATTTAAGCAGCCACTACATGCCAAAGGCAAGGAAAGGGGTTAACCCCTAGAGTTCTAGAGGGAACCAACTCTATCGACACCTTGATTTCAGCCAAGTGAAAGTGATCTTGGAATTTTGATCTCCAGTGCTATAAGACAGTAAGTCTGTGTTGTTTAAAGCCAAATTTGTGGTAGCTTGTTTCAGCAGCCACTGTCCCTATGCCATCTTCTCACAACACTAGTAAAGGACAGAACCTTCACTCACTACCAAAAACTCCATGCAGGGAGCACCTGAGGTAATTTAAGAGATAGCACCCATCCATCCTAATACGCAGCACCTCCCAATAAATATTAACTTCACCCTTTCTTTTCTTCTGCTTATACTCTTCCACTGCAAACAGAACAGCTGAAAAACATTACTAACAGATTGGGGAAGATGGTAAGAAAACGTAATAACCTGTCATTCCTCTCCTCAGACCTGATCTGATAGAGGCTTGAAGCAAGAAAATAATGAGAATCAAGGGAGACTTTAAGAATGTGCATATTTTCATTTTCTCTCCGAGATAATTGTAGGATCATTTAAAAAGACCAACAGTATTTTTTTAAACTTCTATTTCAGGAATTTTTCTTCTCCTTTAAGAAACAGCTTTTCAGCATTATTTACAATAACCAAATGTAGAAGAAACCCAGGTGGTCCATCAGCAACATGGTTTATACACACAATGGATAGAAACTGACACATGCAACAACATGATGAACCTTAAAGACAATATGCTGAGTGAAATAAGCCAGCCTCAAAAAGACAAACACTGTGTGATTCCATTTACGAAGTACCTAGAGCCATCATATCCACAGAGACAGAAAGTAGAACCGTGGGCACCAGGGGCTGGTGGAGCATAAGTAGAAAGACAGTGTTCAATGAGGACACAGTTTTGGTTTCATGAGATGAAAGAGTTCCAAGAGATGAGAGATGGTGATGGTTACACACCATGTGAATGTACTTAATGCCAGTGAACTGTACACTTAAAAATGGCAAAGAACAGTCCCAACTGCTGCAGCGGCTACCTGTGCAGCCCTGTATGGCAGGAGCCACTGAAACATCCATGAATGACAGGCAGTCAAAGAGGTCATAGGACAAACTCCCAATTATAAAATAAATAAGCCTGGGACTTATCCATACTAATAAAAGGGTAATATGTTAATTAGACCGGGAGACCCTCCGGACAAAGCCATGGTGGCGGGCCGAGGCAGAGGCAATTAGGGGTGATCAGGCCAGGCAGGAGGGGGCAGTTGGGGACGAGCAGGCCGGCAGTGAGGGGGGCAGTTGGGGGCGATCAGGCTGGCAGGGGGTGCAGTTGGGGGGGAGCAGACCAGTAGGGGGGGGCAGTTGGGGGCGATCAGGACGGCAGGGGGACGGGGGCAGTTGGGGGCGAGCAGGCCAGTGGGGGGGGACAGTTGGAGACGATAAGGCCGGCGGGGGGGGGGCAGTTGGGGGCGAGCAGGCTGGCAGGCAGAGTGGTTAGGAGCAATCTGGCAGGCAGGCAGGTGAGCAGTTAAGAGCCAACGGTCCTGGATTGCGACAGGAATGTCCAAGGGGTCCCAGATTGCAAACTGGGCTGAAGGACACCCCCCCACTGCACAAATTTCATGCACTGGGCCACTAGTTTAATATAAATTAATAAATAATATACAGCACAGTGACTACACTTAACAATACTGTAGTGCATATTTGAGTAGATCTTAAAAGTCCTCATCACAAGCAAAAAAAAATGTGTAATTATGTGTGGTGATGGATGTTAACTAGATTACTGTGGTGAGCACTTCACAATATATATGAATACAGAATCATATGTTGTATGCCTGAAACTAATGTGACATCATACGTCAACCTCAAAAAAAAAAAATAAAGCAAATGTAATTAGCAAATACAGAGTACAGCTAGGCAGTACAATAAAATTTGTAAAAAGAAAAACAGGCAGAACTCAGCACACTAGAACGTAACTGCATGAGAGCAGAGATTTTGCTTTTTTTTTTTTAATGCTATATCCCAAACAATGGAATGTTGAGAGCTAAAATAAATGAATAAATTTTATGTGCTCAGCCAGCACAGATCCATCAATGTCCTATTAAGCGGGAAATATTTCTAGGCTTTGACTCTTTAACAAAGTCTGTATCCAACAAAGGATACACCTGTATGTTGAAATAGAAAAGGCAACTTCATGCATGGGAAATCAACGTGAAATAAATTAACAAAGTCTACACATCATACTTCTAATATAAGTCCCATGCATGTATGTGTTCTATATCTACAGTAAGTTCTAGGTACTTAAAATGTGCTAAGGAAAGATCGCTCAATTGAAAACAAGAGGTGCATCTGGAGGCAGCAACAAGAAATGACTAAAGTAGGGAAGCCACTTTGGGAATTGGGAATGATGAACATCAGCAACTCCAAGTGCTGGGTCCACTTCAAACCACTGAGACATAACTTTCATTAACAGAGCAAGTCACTGTGTAAAAACTCCTAGAAGATGGAAATTACTCCTTCAACTTACTGTTCAATTGTCAGCTCTACAAAAATAGGCAGAAATAAGATGACTATATGGAATAAGGCAAACATCTTGCTAAACCTGTGCTTCAGTGCACTTCTTAAAGTTAAATAAAATAATAAAGAAAACAGTGCATTATATGTAAAAAAAAATATTTCTTTTTACATATTAAAATACTTAAAGCATGGCTTAATTCTATCAATGACAAAAGTCCTTAAAATTATGAATGGCATCTTAGTGTTCACATACTATCACAGTTTCCAAGTACTCTAACATAACACACAGTACTTTTCAGGTACAGGAGTCTGTGCTCCCAAGGTATTTACCAGGGAACAGAAAAGGCTCTCACAGGCCTTGTCAGGACAATGTGATGTTGATACCTATGAGCTTTACAATCAGAGCTGAATCCTGACTCTAGCCACATACAAACACTCAAGAAAGCCACGTCACATTGGTGTGAGTTTCCATTTTTGTACTCTAGAGATCACACAGCCTCCCTTATGCTGTGCTTATGAGCACTAAGCACCATAATACACAGAAAAGATGAGCACACTATATGACACGGAAAACCTTCACTAAAAGTAATGGCTGTTGTAGTCTATTGTTAAAAGCACTGTACCTAGAAATTAGTTGACTAGCAATTATTTTCATTTAGTCATGAAAGCTAAATAGTGTGAGAGTTAAGTTGGCAGCATATTTCCGACTTTCTTTGGTGAAAGGATCAACTTGATAAAGCTCTGGTTTGGGGAATCACCAGCAGCAGAATGCAATGATAAGAGACAGAGAACATAAGCAAAGGCCACAGAACAACACCTGAGTAGGAGATGGCATGTGGGCAGGAGCTACACTCTGGGAGAGGAAGGGAAAAGGTGTGAGGATGAGCCCTTGAAGCACCAACAGAAATGGTCAGATGATCAGGTGTGATGGATAAAGACAACCAAGTTTACCAATCTCCACATCTGAGACCAGTAGCCCTCAATGAGAAATGAGAACAGGAGGAGGGTGACAAGCTGGGAGGACCGTGATCCCAGCTGACTCTGAGGTGGATGGCGCATTCCCTCAGAATTATCCTATAGTAACTGAAAATAGGGAACTACACACAGATCAATAAGAAGCTGAAAATATTGCTCCCATATTAACAATATTTAATTCACAGCGATACTCAACATTCTAACACACTTCCATGTGAGAATCAGGCCCATGCACACTCGAGACACCATGTCCAGACCTCTAGCCTACAGAACTAGATGTGCTTTTAAGCTGCTAGACTTGTGGTAATTTGTTGTGTAACAGTGCACCAGCCAAGTTATCAATCAGCTGTGAAGAGTAAAATGAAGGCATGTTCAGACACACTAGGTTTTAAGACATTTACTTCCCATGTACCTTTTCTCAAGAAGCTCCATCAAAAGGAGATAAAACAAAACCCAAAAAGTGGGTGTTAACTGCAGCAATGATTTCACAATATAAACACGTATCAAATCATTATGTTGTACAGCTTAAACTAATCCAATGTTTTATGTCAAATTATATATATATACACATATATATAAATATGCATACATATATATAAGGAGTCTAATAGGCCTTTTGAAGATTATTCTCTCAATTGATTAACTCTTGTTCTAAAAAATAAAAACTCATTTTTTAAAGTGATGAAATACTTCCTATGTGTAGTGGTTCTGGCATGTGAAAATGTGCTTTCTTTACAGAGACTGTGATGATACTTGATCACTGTTGTTCCTTCAATGTTTTCCTGTGAGATTCCAGTCTCTGAATAGTTGGACCAGGACAGCTTGTCCTACGCACTTCGTGTTAACAAATTATAGTCCAGCCTCTGCACAAACACGTGGAGTTACTGAAACTCTGTGGCATAATGTCTTCATGTTAGAAAGTTCATAGTGTTCAACTGCTGCCATCTGTGTCTAACTTCCAGTCCCACCACAACGAAAGGGCACTTTCTTCCTGGTTATGATGACCTTTAAAGACTCCAAAAAGCAGGCATGTGCTGCTTCCACTGCCTAACCCCCTAAATCTTCTCCAGGGTCCCTCAACTGACCATGTGAAGTGAGATCTTCCCACATTCTGTCACCCTTCTTGGTAGAGTCCCCATTTGGCCAGAGTTTCTATGAATTCTAAGAATTAGCTGAATTACTTTAGGTACTATCTGAGCAGCACAAATACAACAGACCTTTAAATTTCTGAAATACTATCCTAACTGCTCAGTTTGTTACCAGCTACATCGCCTCTGTTTAGTGTTACATAATGCGCTGTGTGGAGCCAGGACTCATTTCACGTTCACATAGTTATTTTTTTCCACTTACATGCAGGACTTTACATTTCATCATTCCTTAGTTTTAGCACCCCATTTTTTAAATGATTTTAAATTATGATGGTCATCTACTCATTGATCTATCTACCCCTCCCAGTTGTCTGTCATCAAAAATTCTGATAAGGTTTTATGTCTTTATTCCAGCTGTTGATAAAACTTCTACTAAAAAAGGAACCACTAATTTAGGTGACTTCCAATACAGAAGTATTATTTTACCTTAGACATGATAGAAACATGAGCTCCTTAGTGACAAGTGCCTAAAATGGAACTTTCTAAGTGCAATGCCACTGTGATATGAAGAACTTCATTCATTGTAATTTGATTAAAACTAGGTTGTTTTTAGAGGTTAGAATAAATGCCCTCATGGACACAGGTGAAACTAAATAATGCTGTCCCCCAATGCACTTGTCTACCTATGCCCCTCCCCACATGTTCATGCAGAGCTGCCTCTGCCTTCCACAAACAAGCCAAGGATGTAGATGTTACAGAAATACAGTTGCAATTCACCTGGCAGTTTGATGCGCGTACTCACACATGACAACACATTGATTTTACTTCTACCTCCATGCAGACATCTATGTAAAGAAATCCATTAGGCAGACAGTTCTCATCTCTATTGACTGACAGAGTGACAATTGAATACTTTTCACCTTCCAGCGTGACTGACAGTTAGACACTTAAACAAGCCTTCAAGTTGCAATAATAGTATGAAACACTTTCAATTATCTGAATCAAACAAATCCATGATCCTACTGGTTGAATGCATTTTTCTGTCTGCTGCTATGCCTGGCTTGGTTTACACTATTATTTGGATAATTTTGTGCCTATTACAAGAATGTTTTTCTCAAAGAGTAAACTCGTTTTATAAGTGATGATTTATTTTTTAAATGTTAGAGTTTTTTATCAACATATAAAACATGGGTAAATATACAACCTAACCAAACCTACTCATTTTTCCTTAAGCTTACGAATTTTTACACACCTGCATGTTGTACTGGAAAAGCATTTTCTGAAATAATCAGCTCTTAAACTACACTGTCTGTTACTACATGAAGATTCCATGAATGTAGGTGGTAGTCTAATGACAAAAGACTGATTAAAATGCAAAAATCACTTGTAATGCTTACTCATTTTACATTCTTAGTCTTAGAGATCTCATCACTTCCCTAGTAAGCTGGGGTAAAAATTAACAGGATAAAGCCCTTTCTCAGTTACAGTTTAAATAAATATATTCATTAACAACAACAAAAAATCCTATGTGAGAAGCATGCAGCCTAGAGAAAAAAGGTTTTTGCAAAACTCAACGAATGGAAAAAAAAAAAAATCAGCAAATGAATAGGGAGCAAAAAAGAATGACTACACCTAGAAAAACTTTACAGACCCAAGGTGCTGAATACACTGCTGAGTCCCAGTCCACCACCCTGAAACACAAACTTGTCCGTGGGATTTAAACACAGATATTGCACACTGGCACGCAAGGCAGATCAGCATGACTGTAATGTACTATAAGGGAGCCAACAGAATCCAAAGTCATGATCAAGTAGAACCACTTCATAAAAATATGATCGTTAACGGGTAGCTTGGTCTTTTTAATTGAACAGCTACATTGAAAATGACAGAATCATTTTAAGAGCCAAATTTAGAGTGAGGAGTAAAAAGACCTAAAAATAAGATGTTTTCACACATGTCCCCAAAATATTTGCCTCAGTAACAACGACGTGTAGTAACTAAGTAGCTTTAAATATTATGTAAACTTCTTTCTTCTCTAAAATGATTTTTGTTTCTTTTGTTTGGAAATGGAGGCAAGGAACAAAGAAACTATAAAAGAATATCATTCTTTCAAATTTACTCCAACTTTTCAAAATAAGCAGCAATTGCTACTTAGCCTAAAAAATGTGCTTTTGAGATATGCAGATAATTTGAGAATAAGAAAACACTTGGTCAGAATGTAAACAGATATAATTAATGAATATTAAAATTATATTCCTTGATAAAATCACATTTGGCATTTCCAATAAAATATATTTTTAAAAAAGACAACAAGAAATGGCTTCTTTGAAACGATTGGTTTGTGACAAAATATAAAAAAGAAATAATAGCATTTGTTATTATTAAGGGACTGGCCTTTCTGCTTAAAGTAAGGTTATTCAGCTGATAGCCTTTTAGCAGTCAATACTATTTGAAGGTGCCAATACAGAATTTACTGTGCGCACAACACAAAATGACTCTGCAGACACTGGCGGTTCCAGGCTATACAGCAAATTGATTTTCTGGAAAGGAATGCTGCCTGTGTTTAACCTAACAGTGTAACCCTGTTGTACTACATGGAAAGGGATCATGCATATTGATTTCTTTATTACAATTCTTCTTGTGATCAGTAAACATTCACAAAACACTCTATTCTCAAAGAAAATCGTTTGGGAACAAATTCACTAAGTAGACTCTGGGTTTTTATGTGAATTCCATGCCATCTGCTTTTAACAGATAATAGTACGAAATGGTTTATTTCTTAACTCAGCTGCCTTTTTCAGCCTCTTAAAATAATGTGTATTATTGGTAAATCTGAACAAGTGATCTGTTCCATCATTATATTAATTTTGAGAAAGTGAAATTATTTTAATACTTCCCAGGTGAAGAAAGATTCACTGTCCTTTTCATGTACGTAACTTTTGAAAATAATGTTTCCCAGTGTGTCTGCTCTCCTCCAACAACAATGCAGAAGATACCGCACCGCTCGCTGTTTCTAAAGGACACGGGGAAACTTATCTGCTGGCTGGTTGGTATGCACCCACAGCAATGAACCCAAAACACAATAGTAATGGGACCTGAATTTTATATTGCTTTCTTTGGAGACAATTAAACTTATAAGCCTGTTAATGTGTAGTTTCTAGAATCGATGTAAGCAATTAAAAAACTGAAACAGAAATGTTTTGTGAGGCCTAATTACTATAAGGTCACTAGATATTATTTGGAGTCAGTTTAGTTTATCACATTACGACATGACAGGACGTGAGGCAAAAATTATAAATTCCTTCCCTAAATCTGTCCTTTTCTGATCTAGATGGATGAAGAATAATTAACTCTTAATTATTCAGATGACTTGAAGGCAGTTTTAGGATTCAGTAAAGATTGCAGTCATTTTAACCAAGGAAAGCAGTCTCCCATCATTTATCAAATCTTGCAACTTGACCAATGATGAATAAAAAAATCCATGTTTACCCACAGCCCTAACTGTACCTTAGAGGTTGTTAAGCAACAAATTTCCTTTAAACTCCACCATATGCAAATCATCAGGCACAATTTGCATTTTAAAGTATTTAACTCTACATATTTATTGGATTTTGAGGCCATGCTGATCATTGATTTATATGCTTCTGGCAATCATATTTCCATATTTGTATGATTTTGATGACAGTAATAATTCAAATATGCAGAAAGTTGTTCTTTGAACAATATCTTTAATTACGTCCTCAAAGCATCATTGTTTTGCCTGGTGTCCTGACAAAAAGGGTTTGAAATAAGAAATGGCATAATAATCCAAATTGCACAGAAATATATTTGCCATCTTCTGCATACTACCAAATACACAGAAGTGACTTCACAGTAACCAATCCTTAACCTTAAAAATGCTATGAAGCCCAGCAACTTGAACCTAAATACTTTTATTAATACTGACACACTTTCACAATAAATTCAATCACAGTTCATAACATTTCTGTTCAAAATGCAAAACCTGCCCCATTTACTATGCCGCTAACTCAAAAAGTTTGGCTGCAATTTTTTTACTGAAGTCATCACAAATTATGTGCTTTCTTATTAAAGCTATCAAAAATGTAATCATTAAAAGATTCACAAATGTTTTCTCTATTTGTTTTCTCAAACACAAACATCAATCATAGCTCCTGTAACCACTGTCAATTTTCAGATGATTTTACCATTTAAGTATATAAATAAATTTCCTACAAAAAATATTCAGACATATATAAATGTAGCCATGAGTTTGGTTAAGTAAAACTAATGTTAACAGTCGATTTCAAAATTAAGTAAAAGACAAACATTTTTATTTCAGAATTTCAAGGCATTCCTTTTTTCACACACATTTATTCTGTAATGACTAACATTCTACATGGTGTGTAATCAACTCTGCACATGTTAAGCATTTTCAATGAACAATGAAACCGGTTCATTTTATAAAGCACAAGAGAATTCTCAAGGATAAAATTAAAATCATTAAAACCCAATCTTTAAAAAATAAAACTTTATGTATTATAAAATCAGAAATCAGGCCCAAAACATGCCAGTATTAAGTTCTGTGGCTATTTCAAATATTGTGATCTTTAAATACCTGGAGAATACAAATCTGGGGAAAGAAATATTAACATGTGTTCAAATTTCCCCAGATGGATATATGAAAAAAACGGAAAACATATTATAAGTATAACATATTTTAGCTACACAATTTAAAGTGCATAATACATAGTGCTTTAAATTCCTACATGAATTTACATTAATAGTTATTCTTCAGAGAAAGATAAAATATTTATGGGTGTTTAGGTCAAATTTAGTGACCATCATAGCTGAATAAATAGCCACCTGTTTTTATAAGAAGACTCCAAGCAAAAAATCATGATCATGTAACAGAGATCCAAGTCAGCCACCCGTAAATGAATTTTAATCAGAAAGAGCAATTCAGGAATATTCACAAT
The DNA here is from genome assembly GCF_963455305.1 of Plecotus auritus. Taxonomy (NCBI): domain Eukaryota; kingdom Metazoa; phylum Chordata; class Mammalia; order Chiroptera; family Vespertilionidae; genus Plecotus; species Plecotus auritus. The sequence goes on from NC_137782.1 coordinate 45,059,154, forward strand.
TTCAGAGACATTCTAATTAAAACAAAAGTAGGTGTAAAAGTTTCTAAATTATTATTTATGGCTATTTTTATACACAACATTTCTAGTAATCATGCTGGACATTTAATATAACATGGTTTTCCTTTATGTTATTTTAAACTCAATTCAATGTTCATCTAGGTAGTAACACTTTTCCAAGAGTTCTTTATTCATTAAAACTGTAAAATCTTGTTATCCTCTAAGAATGTAAACAGCAGTTAGAAAAATACATGTCATGTACTAAAGAACTTTAAAAACTAAAGACAAACTGCTATTTATGTTGCAGTGATGTTCCACTGTTCAGGGGGTAAGGTTACAGTAATATAAGTTATATACACAAAGAAAAGGAAGAGAAGGAAAGCAGAGGGAAGGAACGGAAGAAAACAGAAATGAAGGGAAGTGGGGAGGGAGAGCAAGACCAAGAGATGGGGAGGAAGTGGGGAACTGCAGGGACACTCCTTGACTCCCCCTAGCGGTCGCAGGAGACAGCGCGGCAGACTGGGCCCCGCTGCCCACAGTATTTACAGAACACATAGGTAGATTGCTGGTGTCTGAGAAGTGGTTCAGGCAATGCCATGCAAAGGAGCCCAGAGCCAAGTGCTCTGAAGATGAGCACTTCAGAGCCAGTCAGTTGTCTCAGCCATGCCTGTACACTTGAGCAGGTACCACAGCAAATACCATGAGGCAAGAGAGCCCATACATTAGTATCTGTATAACAGCACAGAGCAGAGACGATGGTTACAGAACTAGGATGATGGTATCAAGTCTCATTCTCACAGCAGTTTGCCTTTTCACTCTCTTTTCTTTTGTTCACAATAATGCAAGTGCACAAATAAGAAATCACATAGAAATCCATCTGCATCATGCTATGAATGTATTTTTAAGCAAGAAATCTGAGTCAGAAAAATCAACAGTAAAATAAACCAGATTTCAAATCAATCCAATGCTCTTGTATGAATCACAGATACCATATAAAATTCTCCTTCTGTTATAATCCTTTTTATATAATCATACACAAGAAAAGGTCTATTTCAAAAAATTACTCAATTTTTCAGCTTTCACAGGCTTAACCCAAATCAGGGAATGTATGCTTCCACTATAGATATTAACAACTCAAAAAAATACAAGGAATAAACAGGAAGTCTACACACAGACACACACACAAAAAAGCTAGTTCAACACTTCACTAAAATTACTGTATATCAGTGAAAGAAAAACACACCTACTAACTCAACAGTAAGGAAAATAACCTACTACAATAAAGCATTCAAAGCAAGCATATTATTTGAATGAAACTTGGGCACAGTAAGGAGCAATATAGGAAAAAACAAAGGCTTTTATTAATAAAATTTAAATTATTAACTTAATCGAAAAGAATATGTTAAATACATTAAGTGGTGGGATTTAAAAACCTGCTTTTGATTATACAAATATCAAAATACAAAAATAATATTCTTGGTAAATAGTCTCCACATTACTCAACAACCTTCTTCTCTGCGCCAGGACTGTTACCGAATTCTCTGCTTCCCTTTCTGAGGTTCATTAAGGTGCCACAGGGACTCATTACTGTCTATCTCTCGCCCTGTCCCTTAATTGCCCTCTAGGCACCATCCTTGTAATCACTGAAATGTTCTGAGCTGGGCCAGGTGCTCCCGGGGGCATCAGATACATCTCCACGGTTTAAGAATCAAAGTATACAATCAGCATGTCCAGGTTCCAAACGCCAGAGGGGACAGGACTAATATTGTTTGCATTATTAAAATCTGTGTTCCCTGATCCTTTTGTAAACTTACATTGCATGGTCTCAGGGTGGGGTCAAATATCCTTTGTCCTTTAAGGACTCAACAAATGAAGGATTGATTATTCACATATGTATAAAACTGTATTGTATACATGAACATTAACATACATCCATAAAAAAATGAACTGCCTACCAAAAAAAAATCTTTCACATTCATGTAAATTTTTAGTGTCTGGGGAAAAATAAATTAGTTATTTTTTACATAGAGTAACCTATCTCAGTTTGTGAATTATAAATCCATTGATTCACAAAGACACCTGAATATTCTAACTACACCTTAACAAAATGTGTGAATAAAATTTCTCTTAATTAGTTACAATTGCGGCCTATTTCTTAATTGACTTCTATTATAATGATAAATTTATACAACCACATCAATAAAAAACACAAAAATAATTCATTTGTCTTCAAGGGAGAATGTGAAATATATGTATAAACTCTAAATGTGAAAATAAAATTCTCCTGGAACTGTGGCATTATTTTTATAATTTGTATGGCTGAGCAAGATGCTTATTAATAATAGATTAAACAGTTGTAGCCAGCCATGTAAATTGGAAGTTGATTAAAAAAGGATCTAAAATTGCAGTCTTACATTATCACACAAAACTGATGTTTTCACTTGTAAAATAAAACGAAAAGCTAAATCCTGAACTGCCTGGTTCAAACAATACCTGCAGGACATAAAATTACATCGGTATCCTATATATGCACACACACATGTACACACAACTCAAACAAAAACAAAATTCAGTGAAAGAAGATAGACAAATTACATAGTGGTCCTGAGGAGGGAAAACGTCTAGTCTTTTTCACATTTTTTGTTGCATTCAAAACCCCCACATACACAATAAATTCAAACTCATTTACTCAGGTAGCGTGCAGTTATATTTATGGACGGGGGTGAAAAGTCAATAAGGACACTTATCATCTCAGTGCCATGCTTACAAGCTATTGCTGCAGCCTAGTAGACAGACACATGTCCAATTGCAATGCGGATTCCAAGTACTTTATGAGCTAATACATTTTTTTTCAAATGTAAACCTGTGTTTATATTATTTAGCTTGGTTAAATTATGTTTGAAATATTTAGATGCAGATCCAATAAAAAACACATATTGCTTAAATATATACACATATGTAATACATTTGAAATACTTTAGTAAAAGCCAGTAAATCTAGATAACACAAGTGATAAATGAGTCATAGTACTTCAATTTAAAGGCTAAAATAAATGTTAAAATAAGTTGATTGAATTTAGGGAAGTAATAACTTATGGGATCTATAGAGTTCTTAGAATAGTATAATTTTATATAATTCAATCACTAGTATTACTCATTTAATATGGAATTTTTTAAAGTAAATAAATTGTGATTAATAAATAAATAAGGGCATTACAACATATTTATCAAAGAAGAAAAAGTAGAAAATACCACCTTTCAGTCATTTTAAAATGGTGTTCTTTAAAAAATAACAATACTTTATGACTAAGCACATGAAATAAGAAAAAATGTACAGGGCAACTCATTTATAGTAATTCAACCTTCATCTTCTGACTTAGTTACTGTAAAAAATCTATTATAAGTTCAATTTGGTAGTGAACTATAGCCATCTACTGGAAATGAACAGTTAAAGCAAATGTTTAATATCATGTTTCTCTCTAAGAAACCAGGATTCTTTGTGCATAATTTAGTAGACCAGAAAAATGAACAATCCCAGATGCATTAAGATAAAATTTAATTTATTATACCAGCCTCACAATCTCAAACCCGTAATGATATATGACTAAGTAGTTTAATGTGTTGTTTTTAATATAATTTTTCTATGTATAAATAGCTTTCTATCACTGAGAGATTTTCTGGGCCTATTAACCTTTTTTTCCCCCAAGCCTTACATTACGTAGCTATGCAAATTCCAAAACTGTTACTAAAAGTTTTAAGTCAAATTACCTAGTAAGTGCCTTAAGTTATCATATATATATCACAGTTTTTGTATGTATAATATTTTACTCGGCTTGGCACTGGAAGAATTTTCATAGAAATGAAAACAAAAATTTTTATATCTGGCCAAAACATGGCCTTTATTGCTCTGTAAGAACGAGTATTTAAATAACCACTCTTTTTAAACACAGAGTTGCTGCCACACTTACCGTGAGATCGGACTAGAGAGAAGACAGGGCACTAACTGTACTTGTCAGTAAATAATAATGTCACTCTTGATGAGCAAGAAATTAAAACTGTACTCTGTATTTTATACTTGCTCAAATACCCCTTCAATATCAATGATGGAATGATATGTCTACCTCCAATTTATTTTTTCAAGTACAAGTCCACAACATCAGAATTATTCCTTGAATTATCAAGACCGAACAGAATCACCACAGTGCAATCATTTTATTTCAGTTACTGCTAATGAAACCTAACTAATAGGCATTGGTTAAAATTATTTCAACAGATATAAATTTCATCAAATAAAAAGAATCTAATGAACAATGTAATAGTATGTTCATGATAAAATATTAACAAACAAGGTAAATTCAAAATATTCAAATAAAGAAACTAAAATAGTATTTGATTTATCTAAAATAGTGTATGCTACTTAAATAAGATATTACAGGGAAGTACTTAGTGTGCATCATTATATTTATTTGAGAATACTCTGATACTTAAAATAATTAACTAATTTACGGATTAAATGAGAATTAGTTTTTTTCAAACTTGTTAGTTTGTAATATCACTATTTTGTAAAAGACATTACTAAAATTGAAATGAATCACTATTAATCAATTTATGGAAGTGAAATCCATTTAATTTCTAAAACCCACTATCCATACTGTAACATTTGCGTACAAAACAGATTCCATTTTTATGGCTGGTAATATTTCACAATAGGTCTGAAAATATATGAATAATCTACTCCGATGTAGAAAAAGTCTCTTAATCGTCTAACCCAAAGATATAAAAAAGGCCCAGTATTTTCCAGATATGTTAACATAAACTCATATTACTGACTTCAGCTGGCAAATGGCAGGTTTAAATAGCTATAGTATTCTTCTCTTACTCAAAGTATAGAAAATGGAGAGTATGACTCTTGAATAAACTTTTAAAGTAATTCAACCTGAAATCCCTTGTAATTTAAACAGTATAATCTATAATAACCAAAGTGAGAAAATTTCAAAGAAAATTCATAAAATGTAAAAGCAACCAGCTAATTTGATTAGAAAAATATATCTCCACAAGATATGCAATGGTATCAATTTCCTTACTGCAGCTACCTTTGTTTATCTTGATAGACTTAATTTGGTGCAATAAAATGTCAAGCCACACAAACCAAGTTCAGTGAACTCCACAAAATCTAAACACAGAACATAAACCATGGACTCAAATATAAGTTAATAAATTTCAAATCTCTAGAATTTTCATTTTTTCTACCAACCCATGTCTGATAATCTTTGCTAACAACCTCCCTTGTTTTTATGCAATATTTCCACTCATAATTTATGTAACTCTCATAAAAAAGAAAGCATAAATTTATTCCAAAGTCAGTAATGCTCAGCAATAAACACTTAACATATCCTTTATGTGAAGAGGTGACCGGGACTGAGGAAAATGAATTAACCAAAGGGGCACTAAAATGTGTTGTTTGCATTGGTTCTGATTTATGAAAGAGTTCTGCCAATAGTTCATTGTTTTGACTCTTCAGAC